>NW_026000016.1:15257854-15344189 GCF_001458135.2 Marmota marmota marmota | reverse complement strand
GGAGCACAACAGACACTAGGATGGCAATTTGTAAATCAATGGATGTGTAACTGATGTGATTCTGCAATCTGTGTACGGGGTGAAGGTGGGAGTTCATAACCCACTTGAATCAAAGTGTCAAATATGATATGCCAAGAAATTTGTAACGTTTTGAACAACCCACAATAAAAAATTAAAAAAAAAAAAAAAAAAAGCAAGATAGACTTATGTTTTTAACAATATTATAGGCTAGATATCTAAACAGTTTCACAGCAAACTTGGATTAAAAGACTGAATGCATGGCTGAGTTGGATAGAAAATAAGGAAAATTCTCTGAGGCCATAAAAGCAAACAGGAGCAGAATTCCAAAGAGGCGTAAACCAGCTCTACCCTTAGGTATCACTTTGGTTTGATGCCACACGGGAAAATTTTGAACAGGACTAAAATCTTTCTAGGTTCCCAGAGACATCTTGGGAAAAAAAACTCAAAAGTATCACCTCCATTAAATTAGACATTAAGGAAACATGTCCATCTCATGGCAGCTCTGGGTAGAAGGGGAACCTCCTCATATGAGTTCATAACCCCAAATGGGATCTTGCACTGTGCAGGGACACAGTGCATAACATGGGAGTCTAACCTGCAGGGCAAGAATTTATTTAAAAATAATTCTTGGTTGGTAGTGCCTCCTGATGATTAGCCAAAACAAACATAATGAGAAATAAAAACATAAAAGGGCCTGAGAGAAAAATTTAGATTAGAAACAAAGAAACAAAAAATTGGGTCCAAGTCTAGTTGTCAATGCAACAAGGAAGAAGGATCACGGCCTCCAGACGGCTGAAAGGAATTTACTTTGAACTCAGAATTTCATAATTAGCAAAACTACTCTCAAAACTAAGTGTGATATGAAGATATTTCAACACAGACAAAAGTAATTTACAACCTAGAGTTCACGCGAATGTAACTTTTAAAGGATTGACTTTGGAGTAGTAAAAAATATTAGAAGGCAGCAGAATTTGAAGAAATGGTGAGCAAAAATGGGATTGGTTAAGCTTAAAGCAACAAGTGAATATATAAAACATAATACTTCTTTATTTTGGGAGTCATAAAATATAAAATAAAAATAAAATACTGGAAAGAATAGCATAGAAATAGGTAAGATTCATGTTAAAATAGTCTAACTACTTGAATTAATTGGAGGGAACTAAAAATAGCAACTTAAGACTTTGTTAAAGAATTGTGTTAATGGAAAAAAATTCTGTATGATGTCACTTATATGTAGTATCTAAAAAAAGAACAAAACTAAACCCCCCAAACAGAGTAGAAACAGAGTAAAAAGGTCAGGGATCGGGGGTGGGGAAAATGTGGAGACTAAAGTCAAAACTACATCGCTGCAGTTATGTAGGATGAATAAGGGATCCAGGTACAGTATGAAGAAAAGAGATGATGATACTGTTTCATATACTGGAAATTTACTAAGAAGGTCACGTTTAGATACTTTTACCACCATTCCAAATGTAACTATGTGAAATGATGTTAACTATAAGTTAACTATTTGACTGTAGTAATCATTTTACTATGAAAGTACCCATCAAAACCACTGTATACCGTAAACACAAGAAGAAAAGAATTGTGTTAAAATATCAATGTTGTGTATAAAGAATAAAAATACAGAAAATAACTTTCAAAGTAGTAAAGGGGAAAAAATTCATGAGCAGAAAGCCTTCAATCAGTCTATGGTAAATTATTTACAAAGATGGCCAAAATAATTATTTCTAACCTTCTAATCATGCCCCTTTGCAAAATGATATTTCTACTCTTCCTGTCTATGCAGGGAGAAGCCAGAGAAATATGGCCAGAGAGAGGAATGGAATAAAAAAGAAACAAAACCCAAATTAATATATTAATAAGAGAGTTCAGAACACTAACAGGTTGCAATTCTTTCTACAATAATTATATAAATTTTGTAGATTTTCAAAAAATAAGTGTGATTCACAAAATATAGCATAAAAAAACCCAAAGACTTTGATAATAAATCTGCAAAAAAAGGTAAAGAACTTAATAAAATTGAAAAACTTTTTAGATAGTCATCAAGAAACACAGATGTCAATCTTTATCATGTTCATAGATATAAATTCTTGCTATCATAAACATGTCAGTTTTATGGACTCTAAAAAATAATTGTGTCCAAATCCTAACAGATGATATTCTCCAACTCCACCCATTTACTGGCAAATGTCATAATTTCATTTTCTTTAAAGCTGAATAATATTCCATTGAGAAAAAACAAATATATATATATATATATATCATATTTTCTTTATCCATTTATCTATTGAAGGACACTTAGGTTGATTCCATAGTTTAGCTATTGTGAATTTGATTCTACAACATGTACACTCAGAAAAATGAGAAACTATATCCCATCTATGTTTGATATATCAAAGTATATACATGCATTCTTCTGTCATGTATAACTAATTAAAACAAATAAAAATAATAAAAAAGGAATGAAGACCTAAAAAAAATCCTAATATATATATATATGTGTGTGTGTGTGTGTGTGTGTGTGTATATATATATATATATATATATATATATATATATATATATATGAAATTGATAACTTTCCAAGAAGCATAACTCTCCTAAAGAAGGGATGGATTTAAACTTTGCACATTTCAAGACTAATTAGAAGGCTATAATAAATAAGGCAGTAAACAGGTTTTATTATGAGGATAAACAATGCAATAGTGTGGAGAAAATCCAGGAAAACAATGAGAAGAGTCTACATGATAGAAATGACCTGCCTATTAACAGAGAAAAGATGGCTTATTCAACATATGGTACTGAACAACTAAAACATCTGACAAAAAAATATTGATTTGTGTCATAGACCATGGGGGAACTCTATTTCAAATAAATTGAAGGATTAAATGTGAAAATAAAAATATTAAAATATTTACAAGAAAATAGAGGAAACAGATATATATTTATAGTAGATAAGAATTCCTTAAATGAGGCAAAAATTATGTTGATAAACATTGAAATGTTGATAAATATAACTACAGAGAAATAAAGAACCCCTATTTATCAAGTCAGCAGAAGAAAAATTAAATGAAAAGCTCCAAAGTGGGAGAAGTGTTTGTAACAACTTAATTGGTTATGTTTTATATCCTAAATATCTAAAGAGTTTTTAAATAATAAGTAAAGGACACATTGATAGAAAAATAGCCAAAGACTCAAAAAGATATTTCATAGACAAGGAAACAAGTATAAACATGTGAAAATACATTATTTCTCATAAATGATCAGACAAATGAAAATTAAAAACTGAGTAGAATACTATTTTAAAGAGTAGATTGGGATTTAAAAAATTAAATCTAAGAATCAAGTACTGGCAAGGTTTTACACAACTGGAACTGTGCTGGTAGAAGTATAGATGAAACTAATTACTTTTAAAACATTTTGGTTTGATGTTGATGGCCTGAAGATTCACATACCTATGCCAGCAAATCCTTTCCTAGGTGTGTACCACAAAGGAGTTTACACACACACACTAGGAGTTGTGAACACAAATGTTCAGCTAAACATTTTCCATAATGGATATGAAATGAAAAGAAGAGGAAGGAAGATTATGGTGTTAACAGTGCTGCAAAGAATAAGAATTTAAAAAATAGAATCATATAAATAAACAGAAGAATCTCAAAAGTGATTTTCAGTATAGAAAAAATAACAAGACAAAGAAGATTATGTTTATATTTCCACTTATACAAAGCTCATAAACTCATAAATCAAAAGGTTACAATTTAAAGTTTTGGAAAAAAATCTGTAAGGAGAAAGCATAGAAATGATAAATGCAAAATTCAGGACAGGGGTCATCTCCAAAGGAAAACACAGGTATAAGACTGAGGAAAGAATAACAGAAGAGTTGAAGATAGTTTTCATGTTCTATTCCTTGAGCTGGGTATGTAGGACTGCTGATTTCATTATAATTTCAGACCTCATTTAGGCCATAACATATACACTCATCTATGACACAATCCTATTTTTGTTAAATAAATCAGCATTCTCCCAGCAGATGCTGAACAAAGTGACACCCTACCTTCTTATTTCAGTAAACACACTGTAAACAAGGTTTCTTTCCCTCATCTACTCAATGCTTCATTTTTTTGCATCTTTGTATGTTTTTTGTTTGTTTATTTGGTCTTTTCATGATTTAAGTTGTCCACTAAGTATTGTGTTAAAGAGCAAGCTATCCAGTGTTCCTAAATGCAAGAAAGCTATGACACACCTCACAGGCAAAATATACGTATGTTGAATAAATCAGGCATGAGTCACACACTGTTGTCGGTCCTGAGTTCAATGTTAGGAATTAACAATATATATTATGTAAGGTGCCTTAAAAATAAATACACATAATACAAGTTTATGTATAGATCGATTGACAAATGTGACATCAGCCTTGCAGGACCCTAACCCTGCAAGAAGCAATGGTTCAGTATTCACTAATTCAATATTCACAGCAACTTTATAAAACAGAACTACAACAAATGATAAGAATCAACTATATCATATAAATAATGTTACACTTAATTTGTGTTACATATAATGAATATAAACATATACAAATTTTATCTTGTAAGTATATGTGTATGTGTGTGTATATATATATGCACAAACATACATGTCTTCTCTATATTATGTGTAATAAATATGAAACATACCTAAATATAAAATATTTCAAAATAAAAACTAAAGAGGCAGATCATATAAAACACACTACCATTCATAAAATGTGTATATGAAAATGTATATGAAAATATACACATATGTTTATGCCTATTTTCTCTGAGAGGATACAAATGTGACATATCAGTGGTTAAAACAGAAGAAAAGAACAGTAAGGAGACTTACATTCTGCTATATATGTCTGGATTTTGTAATAGATGCATGCATTATTTAAATATTATCATCATTCATACAAAAAATTTTTAATGATACTTTAACTGAAAAAGTTCTTACATGATATTTTAAGAAAAAGAAATAAAAGCATAAGAAATAAAGCATAAGACCAAGCTCTCTATGTTGGATAATCACATGGGTGGCAATGTCCTTTATAACATTAGGAACAAAGGAGAGGCACAAGAACTGAAGATCTTGAGTGGAAATAGCAATCACTCATTGAAGATACAGCATGGAACACACTGTAGAGATATTTAGTATGATGTGTCAGCAGGACCGTCCAAATAGAAACACACTGCTCAGCTGTTAAGAGCTCCCACTCTTCAGAGGCTCGTTGGTCAATCCTCACCCACAGCTGCAGAATGAATGATTGTAGCTAATAGAAATCTAACTCACAGAGAGAAATCATGGTAAAGTTTATTTTCAGAAGAGTCATTTCATAGTCACGCTTCTCAAATGTTAAGAGTGACATGAAAGGTACAAGAGAATCTAAAATGGAATCCTCATTTGTCAATGTACTAGGGGCTAGAGCTTTGTCTGGTGCATGGTGTCTGCACAATATTGCACTAATCCCTGAGTGTTCCATCTTCCAGTTCTGTTACTGGTGAACTTTTGACGTTAGCTGAATGCTTTACCTGAAATGGGACTCTTACTACAGTAGCATAATTTTTAAATTAAACTGTAGTATAGCTTCTCCTTTACTGTGTGATTTTAGTCAAGTAATAAGCTCTCTGAGATATTTTTCCTCATTGAGAAATGGAGATAATCATAATTACCTAGACTGCCATAAGAAGTTAAGAAATTAAAATCACATTGAGTTTAAATAAATTTTGGTTAATTTTTTAGCATAGCAGAAATAGTATCAAGTCTCAATAGTTATTATCACACAGATAGTGAGTACAGAACAATTAATTGCTTAAAAGACAATTAAGCTTTTGTTTCAATTTCAAGTGGTCAATGAAAGATTGCCTTAAAAAGTCAAATTCCCCTCTTTAATGAAAAAAGTTTTTAATGATACTTTAACTGAAAAAGTTCTTACATTTTCAGAAAAAGAAATAAAAGCAACACCAAACATACTTACCCTGAATATGGAACATTGCTTATAGGATGCCCTGGGTTCAGTTTCTGACACAGACTTCTCACTCTTTGGTATAATTAATAATCACTGCTTTCACTGATGGAAAGGCATAGCCGCTTTCCTCTGAGTTCTGCTGACTAGGGACAAAATATAAACCCCAAAATGCTTTCTTTTCTTTTTAGGTATAGTATTGCTAATATTAAAGATTGTATATCTAAGACTTGAGGTTCAACACCCTTCTAATTACAAGCATGTGATAACAAATTCATGCATTTTCATCTTGGTTCTTGATATGGTTTGGATATTAGGTGTACTCAGAACATTACACGTGAGACAACGCAACGCAAGAACATTTAGGGGTGAAATTGAGGCAGAAGATAGATCCCAAATGCAGCCAGGATAAGGGCCTTGGAGGTGAGGGGGACATCATGCCAAATTGAAAGGAGACACCAGGTCTTAAAGATATCTTATGACTCGCTGCTCCCTGCAACCATTAATAACAAGGCCTTCTTCTGGTCTAGAATCCCTGTTTCTGTTCCTCACAGCTGCAACTACAGCAGCCCTTCCTTAGTTACCCTGGCCCTTACTCCTAGCAACAGCTGAACCCAGGCAGACCCCTACCTGAAATGCTTCCTCTTTCTAAAAGTCATGTCAAAACCACTAGGTGAGACCCATCCTCTTAATTATGTAAAAAAAGAATTGAAATTATGCACTTCTGATTGGCTTATTAAATTCAGAGTTTATAGAGCTTGATTGGTCCATGCTGGCATCCCTCACCTCACCAATCACCTTTGTTCAGCCATCAGATATGCCTTTAAAAACTCCCGAGACAATAGATACCCACTGGCTTCCCTGTCTTGGGGCTCCTCTCTTTGGGGAGTTCTACTTTCTTTCTTTCTATTACTCAAATCAATCCTGTTATTTTGCTCTTACCCTTGTGTCTGTGGCTTTCATTCCTCAAATTTGTGAGACAAAGAACCCGACTATCTAGATCCAATGCTACAAAATGATTGGGTTATGAGAGCCTTAAGCTTATCAGTGGATTAATCCACTGATCTGGATAACTAGGCAGTAACTCCAGGCAGGTAGGGTGTGGCTGGAGGAGGTAGGTCGCTGGGGAGTGCCTTTTGGGTTTCTATTTTGTCCCTGGTGAGCAGAGCACTCTCTGCTTCCTGGTGGCCATGTCCTCAGCTGCTATCCTCTGCCATACTCTTCCACCCTGATATTCTGCTCACCTTGAGTCCAGAGCTACGGAGTCAGTCATCTTTGGTCTGAGACCTCTGAAACTGTGAGCCAAATAAACTTTTTCTCATCTTATTGTTCTTGTTGGGTCTTTTGGTCATAGCAATGGAAAAGCTGACTAATACAGTTCTATTCCTCTACAGGAATTTTTCAGCTACATTTTACTGTGCTTCATTTAAGGAGGAGAGGATTGGGAAAAGGGGGAGCTATAGAGAGTGGGGTTTGTGAAAAATCCCATTAGCTATTTTTGATTTATAAAATCACAGTAGGGACTTCACAACATAGCAAGTGCAGAAACACCCCATTCTCTTTATTAAGTTTTAAAATACAAATGTATCAAAATGGATCAACTGAGTAAAAACCCAGTGAAGGCCAACAAAAGGAGGCTCCTATTTCTTTTCCTAGGACTCCAACACAAGGAGATATATATATAAAAGCAAGTCAACAAACATCTAAGGGAGCTCAGCAATAACATAATTTTGTACAACTTGGATTCAGAAACAAAGGGGAAGAAAGGGTGTGCTGAGTTTTGAGAGAAATATTAGAAAAGCATGAGGTTCTCTAGAAACTCATTTATCTCATCTTGTTTATCTCCTGTTTTCTTCAGCTACTTAACAAAAAAGGTAAAAAGAAAAACTGATGATGCTCACAAATAAATGCTTAATAACTCATCTGGAGATTAAGAATTTTCTTCATCACACATGCACAAAAAGAAAATCATCACATAGGATGACATAAAGTAGAGATAAGTTCAATTTTGGTAACTTAGATTAATTAAGCCAAGCATTTATGCATCTAGTACAGTTGCCCCACAATAACTTCAAAAATTGCTGCCCACTGATATCATTCTACTTCCTCACTTCTCTTAAATTTCAAAGCTCAAAAAATATTCATACTCATAATCCTAAATGTTATTCAATACATTTGAATAGGTACCACTAAGATAGTCTCCATCTTCCAGAAACCCAGGCTTCCACACAACAGCCTGTCAATTTTCCTCCTATTTATCTGACTACTAACATGTGTGGGTGGTGGCATCTCTTCCTCTCTTCATCCTATAAATGTGGTTCTCTACCAGAATGTTATCCCTGCCTATTTTCCTTATCATCCTAGGTGATAACATCCACTCAATATCATCTCCCATAGGATATCCTCAATCTCAGTCCTCTATGCTGAGTCCAACTCATATACCCACTTGCCCACTGGGCATACCCAGTTGTATGTTTATACATAGGTAATCATGCTCATCATTCAAATATTTTTCAATATTGGTTGAGCATCCTAATCTGAAAACCCACACTCCAAAATGTTCCCAAATCTGAAACTATTGAGGTTTGGGATTTTGGAGTGTTTTGGATTTACAAAGTAGGATGCTCAACTGGTAAAATCTCTACAAAGATTTCAAAAACTGAAATTAGAAACACTTCTGACCCCAAGAATTTCAGATAAGGAATATTCAACTCATAATCATCTCAGTGATTAGCAATACCACTCACTCAGCCACTCAAATATGAAATCTGGACAAATATGTATCTTCTGTGTCCACCTGGTTCTAATTGTGTGTTCTCTTTGGCACCATCACATCTTCCTTACCACAGGGCCACACATTTCTCCAACGCTTTATGATAAGAATCTTATATCAAAGTCCAAACTGCCACCATTTAGTCCTTCTGCATTGTTGCCAGTTTAGGGAGGACTGCCAGTTTAACCTCTTAAATCTCTAATCTTATGCTCCCCAAGATACCAGGAAGCCCAATTTCCTCAGCCAGGAATACTTAAGTCCACACTGCCTGGTCCCTGGGGTTTCTCTGTTCATTCCAATCCAGGGCACCAGTGTCTTCTAAATTCACAGAAGAATAGAGAACCACTCAGTTCTCCCCACTATGCAAATACTAAGTTTATTCATGAGTTCCCTCTTTGCATAGTACTTTTTACTTTCTTTCATTTGAATTCTCCTACTCCCAAGTCAAATCTCTGAAAAGCAAGTATCACAGGCACTAAAAAGGCTTGCCCTTTACATAGGTATATAACTTCCTGTAGTTTTATGCTCTTTAAGACAAAAGTACATCTGAGTGGTATCAAAAACAACAACAAAATTCAAGCTGAGAAGAAAAAAAATGCCATTGCTGAGGACAGACAAGTACATGCAAAAGTGGATTTCTATATAAAGACAGAACTATCAGGTCCAGAGCACACGTAGAAGATTTGTTGTTGATGAGAGCAGGATTTTTCTTGACTGTAATGAGAGATATGTAGGAAGCAGGGGTTTAGATGATGCTGGTCTGGAGATGTGCTGGTAGGAAGGCATGGGGGAAGCTTTTATGTAAGCTTTTCTCAGTGAAGTGTGAAGGGAGGTTGTCATTATAGTCACAGGCACTCAGTAGAGGAAAGTGGGAAGCTTGAGAGGAGACAATATGAATTATCTCAGAAACTGAAAAAGCTAAATTTGCATAGGAAATCTTACAGCATTAGTGAGTAGAAACAAATTTCAATGGCTGATCAGTAGTCCTGAGTTAAAGGTGACACCAGTCACGTTTCACTGTAAGGCACTCTCTAACTCCAAAGCAAATATTCTCTGCTTTTAGACAGAGATAAAGAGGTGAGCTTAGGGAGGATTGCTGTCCTTTTGCTTGGTTAAAAAGATTTAGAGTACTACATGCTGGGCATCACTCTGCAGGAACACAGGGAGAAGCAGAGCAAAGCTTCTCTCTCAATGAAGCTCATATTGTTAAGGAATAAATACTTAATGCAATTGCACACAATAATCAGTGTTATAAAGAACATAAAGCTGGGTAGAAATCAGAACATTATTTGAGTGAGTATATTCTCCCAAGGACAGAACAAAGCTACACTTTATAAATACTTAATGTCTTAAAGCAATAGGGCTTAATCTTCTAAAGTCACCTATTTTAGAGTAGAAAAGAGGGACATTCAAAAGAAGTGGGTATTTTAACAGAGTCCATGAAATCTTGGCTTGAGTAGAACTAGTAGGGCAGGCAGGGAAAATTAGGATGAATCAGTAGGTTTGGGGGCTAGACAAAGATTGCTACAATGTGGTCCACAGACCACACAATAGCTGAATTACAAGGTTAAGAGATGTTTCTGTTATGCTGTGGGAGCTAATGCAATAATAATAATAAAAAAATTTGGCCAGTATTAGAATAGTCTGCCTTCTGAATTGTTCAAGAGATTTTAGATTTTAAGAATGAGTCACCTTAAAAAAGACTTTGAGGCCAGAGTTGGCGCACACCTGTAATCCCAGCAGCTTGGGAGGCGGAGGCAGGAGGATAGCAAATTCAAAGCTAGCCCCAGCAATTTAGTGAGGTGCTAAGCAACTCAGTGTGACCCTGTCTCTAATAATAATAATAAAAAAATACAAAATAGGGCTTAGGATGTGGCTCAGTGGTCAAATGTCCCTGAGTTCAATCCCTGGTACCCACTGTCCCCTGCAAAAAAAAAAAAAAAAAAAAAAATGACTTTGAGGTGGGCGTGGCAACGCATGCCTACAATCTCAGAGACTTGGGAAACCAAGGCTGAAGGATTACAAATTTAAGGCTAGCCTCAGCAACTTGAGAGACACTATCCCCAAAATAATGATAAGATAAAAAGAACTGAGGTTATATCTTAGAGGTTAATCTCCCCAGGGTTCAATCCTCAATATCCCTCCTTTCCACCAAAGACTGTGATAAGATATATAAAAACATGAATATATGAATATATGCCTCTGTAAGTTAATTTGAACAAAGATTGATGTAAGAATGCTATTTATTATTGATAAAAGCTTATTTATGAGCAAAGAATTGGCATATACTATTTTTACTAAAGTGGAATGTTCTTTGGTTTATAAATTTGATTTTAGAATTTTTCCTGGTAATTAGAAGAAATCTAGGGTAAAATTTGCTACATTTAAAAAAATTTATCATAAGAGAAACACATTTTGAAATCTATTGTTTTCACTATATGTCAATGAACATAGGTTCAAAAACAACTATTCTCAAAGCTGGTCTTATTCTCAAAGCTGAAACTTATTGTTTCACATTTTTTGACACATTTTTGATCTACATAAGTTTTTCCAAAGGATTTTTTGCCTGTGGTTTGTATTGTTATTCTCTTTTAGATATTGTAGAATGTAAGATCTACTAAGAAACAAACATTTTCTTATTCACCCCTACAAGCCATATTCAAAACAATGCCTGCATATGTGATAAAATTTTTTTTGTGTGTGGTGCTGGGGATCAAACCTAGGCATGCACTCTACCATTGAGCCATATCCTCCAGTCCTTGCCCCCAATTTTTTCATGAACAAATAATCACAGAACACTTGAACAAGACTAGAGAAGAAATAAAAAAAGCAGTTGAAAGTGGTGAAAGAAGAACAATGAAGAAAGACTCATCTTGTATAACTTAAAGGCAAAAAGGTGACGTGTTCCATACTTAGAAGTATGTTATTACCCTTATAATAGTAATGTTTTCATTTAACATACAAAAGTATAAACTTAAAGGTATCTGAATTTCATAGTAAGGAGGTTAAGTAAATCTTGGAGGATCATTAAAATCTAGAGATGTTTGTCCATTTAGTGTGACTAAAACTGGCAGTCCTGTTTTCCCCACAAGTGAATCATTAGACAAATCCCAAGGGCATTGTATCATAAATGATCATCAAAGATGATGGCTGATCATCTTGGTTTATAAGCATAATTCCTAAATTCTAAGAGATTGCTATTCTTGCTTTGAAAATGACTGATATTCAGTGATGAAAACCAATTTAAATGTTTGGTCTATAAACTACAGATTCAAAATATCATGTAATAAGTCATATATAATGTGAACAATAATATGTATCACTTATTTACAGTTTATACATTAAACTCAGCAAATTGCTTGCTTTTTTAAAAACATTTCCTAGGCTAACTTCTCAAAAAGCCACAAATTAATTTCATACTTTTACCTATATATATTTTTTAAGTTATCTAATTTTTTTAAGTTACATATTCTTGATCCTAAAATTACACTGGATGGAAAAGTCAAGACTTAGTTTTATTTCACTATTAAGAATGCAATCAGTATATAGTATTCTCTTGGTAGGACTAACGATTTGGGTTCAAGGACTCTTCAGAACTCAGTGTAGTTTCCACTCTAGGTCATGAGGAGCTCTGAATTTGAAAATGACAATCACTTTGAATATGAATCTCAACAGAGTTCTGTTTCAATCTTCATGATTATCTTAAATGATTAAATAGTATTTTCCCATCTAAAAAAAGCTGTGCTTACGTTTAACAAAATGGTAACATGACTCATTCATTGTAAATCATCATTAATGACACTTGAACAAACTATTAAAAACCATAGCCTAATATGCAGAGGATGGAGCCAATCTTCAGAGTGCTACTTGGCCTCAGTTTCATGCCATGTCAGCCTCCAGGAGAATTCCTGAAAGAGCAAGAACTTTCCCAGAGCATGGCATGATACAAATCTGATCTTCAGAAGAGATGTAACATTCCAAAGTAGAAATGTTTTGAGTAGTAAATGCTTTGATATAATTGTAAGTTTCAATTCAAACAGCAGGACTTTTAATAGATCTTTTCCCTCTTAAAAAGAAAATGTTTCTTTAGTATCTTCTGAATTTTTCCATTCCTGCTTATCTCGTAGGAATGTAAGAAGCATCAATGAGATAATATTTATAAAGTTTTTAAGCTCCCTCGAAGAAAAGTGTTAAATATCCAGAGGTATTAGTGTATCCTAAGAAAAATAGCAAATAATGTTCTGAAGAGCTGAAAAACATCAGTATGCTTTGTTCTTTGGGTATAATGTTTTGACACACCAAATAAATACCAGATTGAACTGAGGTCATAAGCATAGTTAAAAGAATATCTAATATTCTATAACAGAAAGAAGAGAATTTTTAATGTCTTTAAAAATACAAGCTATATTAACTATTATCAAGTACATTTACTGTCATGAAAAAAAAAATAATTTCTTTAGAAAGTAGCATGTTTAGCAAATTGCTAGCCTCTCACACTTCTATGACTCATGATTAAACAGGCTCATGAATCTGTTTTTTTTTGGAATGTCAATATAATCCCTTTTAAATCAATGTGTATTTTTAAAAAAGTGCCTTCAATATTTCTGCTAAAAAGGGAGGAAAACACCACATCTCTTTGCAATTTACCTTGAATAATAAATTGTTCCATGTTTTCTTTGAAAGGCTGCATGTGCTCTTTAGAGGAGACTTGGTATACTTTCCCAGCTTCAACCTCACAGGCTGAAATGAGACAGAGAGAGAAAGAGAGAGAGAGAGAGGCAGGCATCATTTAGAGAATTACACTGCTAATGAAACATTATAACAATTTTAAAACATATTAGCTGAAGTTTGAAAATCCTCTTATCCACCTTAATTGGCATAGGTTCTGCATATATTTTGGAGACATCAAAATACTGACATGAGAGGCCTATGATTAAGATTTTCTTTTAGAGAATTGTAAAAAGAAGTTTATCCATAATTAAAATCCAAATTTCTGAAAAAATAACAAAGAATGACAGTAATGGTGAAAGTTGTATAGGAACCAATAATTACGTGACATCTGTTGCATGCAAAATGCTTTTTACCTATAATTTAATTTAATCCTTAGAACAAGTCAGTGAAATAGTCATTATTACCCTCTTATAGCTGAGGAAGTTAAGGTGTAAATAAGGTACTAATTTGCTGAAGGGTCTGGTCTACAAATATAAGTGGCAGATTTGCAATTGATATTCTGATCTGACACCAAAGTTGGGCCACCTTCCTTATCTGTAGCATTGTGAAGGTCTTAAGGTAGTCTTCAGAGAAAAGTGAAAAGCAGATATATGAAACACAAAACTTTGGCCAAATTATTGTTTAACTCAGGAAAACATACTATTACTACCATTCATGCAGTAAGATTGCCAATTCTCCAAGCCTTTTTTTTTTTTTCTCTTTATAAAAACTGTATTTTCGGGCTGGCACTATAGCTCAGTGGCAGAGCACTTGCCTAGCATGTGTGAGTCACTGGGTTCGATCCTCAGCACCACATAAAAAAATGAATTAAATAAAGGCATGCTGTCCATCTACAACTATAAAAAAGATTGAAAACAAAACAAAACTCCTTCTCTTCCCCTCCGGGTCATTAACTTGTTTAAGTAGGGAATATAGGAGGGCTGTATTGTTAGCACACATTTTTTCCATCAAAGGTAAAAGACATCTGACTAGCAAAACTGAAGACCATTTTGGCATATCTAGGGTTCTCTCTGTCCACTCCTTTCCCAATCCCTGCCTGAACAGGCTCTTGCCCATTGGATGTTAGCAATTATCCAGTCCATATTCCCAGCCCAGACTCACATATTAAACTTCAACCCATATCAGACACTCAGTATTTTCAATACAGAACTCCATCTCTAAACTGGATCCTCCTTGTTCTCCCTCTGTTGGTGGTACCACCACATGACATAAACAAAAAAGGAATTCAGCTAGCCTCTCACACCTCTATGACTCATTCAGCCAAAACAGGAATTATTCCCCACTTGCTTTTTTAAATTCCGTTTTTTTAAAACCTCCTTAATACTTCTTAGGTTGACCCTATTTCCTTCCTTCCTGCTCTATTCTGGTACAAATGCCCTCATCCTTCCTATGTGGGACACTTTAAAAACCTCTTTTCTGGGCTTTCCAACTCCAATCTTCCATAGACCTTTGGCTTCCTTATAGCTTTAAAAGCCATTCAGAAGAGAACTGACCAATTACCTACAACTATTTAATAACCTTTACCCTTAACAACCATAGTCTGAATAGAGGAATAACTTTAAATCCTGCAATATGGACTATAGTACTTTCTACAATGTAGAACTTGGCAAACATTCAAATATTATACCAGCTACCTCTGAGACTTTGTACAGACTCAATGCAAATTCTAATCCACACACCCTTGCTCAAGCTGTTTCTGCTTGAAATGATTCTCTCTTCTTTTTCTTTTGTACCAGGTATTGAACTCATGGGTGCTTAACCAGAGAGCAATATCCCCAGATCTTTTTATTTTGAGACAGTGTCTTGCTAAGTTGCTTAGGGCTTCACTAAATTGCTGAAGCTGGTCTTGAACTTGCAGTCTTCTTGACTCAGCCTCCCAAGTCACAGACATGCACCACCATACCTGGAAAAATGATTCTTTACCCTCACCCTATAAACCACAACTCCTACTATAAACTTATGTCTTAGCTCAGATGTAATGGCCCCTGAAAAGCATTCCCTGACCTTCATACATCCCTTGCTTTCCTTCACCTCTGCAACCATTCTCCAGGAAGGACTAGGCATCCCTCCTTTGTGATCTCATTGCATCTTGTGCAAATCGAGTTAGAGCTGTTATTTAATGAACAATTTCATGTGTCAGAGACTGTTTCCAAGTGTTTTACATATGTTGTCTCATTCAATCCTCATGAAATCCTTTGAAATAGGTTATTAATATGCTCACTTTACATCAGAGAAATACAAAGTCAAAGACATTGCCCACATTGACTGGGTTCATAATTGAGGAGGTCAGATTCAATAGCAACTGCCATGCTATATTAAAGTTATTTGTAAATGCTTCTATCCTGCCCCACTAGACTGCACTACTTGTGAGAAATCCGACTTGTTCCCATTTGTATGTCTAGTGACTGACACAGGCAACAGATTGTTGTTGGATGGGTGAGAGGCTGGATACATATCTACAGAAATGGAAATGATATTTCAGAGTTTGGAATTTAGCATACAGGGTTTAAATTCCAGTTCACTCACCTACTGAGAGACCTTATGATTGTGGGGGTTAATTATCTAATCTTTTCAGTCCTTAGTTGCATCACCTGACAGTAAATTTAATGAAATATTTAACATTAGTATTATGCTTAGCTAAAATGTGGGAGAAAATGCCTAAAACTGAACGTGGAATATAGAAGCAGATGCAGAAAAGTAGTCATTATTGCTAGAGACCAGATAGAGTTCAGGCTAGAAAAGTCTAAGATAAAATACTGAATGGACTCAGAGTGAAGTGGGTGTAGACTTCCTTTACCTTGATTCCAAGGAAGAAGGAAAGTGAATGAGAAAAGTTAGAGAAAGAGATATCACTTTGAAGGGCTAATATTTTTGGATCTCCTACAGTGAGGTCATTGGGACCACTCAGAAACTAGCTGGTGAAAGGAAGGGGTCAGATGAGGAGAGACACAGATTGTATCACTAGGATAACCCCAGGAAGCCAGAAATTCTGTTTTTAAAATGTCTTCAGCTGAAAAATAAAGGTATATTTGATCGTATCATAATTGGAAGAGTTTTCTTTCTTTTTTTTTTTTTTTTTCAATTTTTGGTTGATTTATTTGAACATGAAAAAAAATATTGGGCACCAAATACAAAAATGTTATAACATAAATAAGATGTGCCAATACTTTATTTCTTCAAAAAGAACAATCAACAAAATTCTAGAATTGAAAATCATTATATATAATACCAAATTGACTGCCACCAAAAAACTCAGAGCATTGCCCCTTAAAGAGAAAGAGGTACTTAAGCCTATTCATTACATTTCTAAATACTTTACAATTCCTTATCTCCACCTTCTGTAATTCATGCAGAGATTGGGCTCTCAATAACAAACAGCACCCTAATAAAAAGGTCTCAACACTCTACCCACTCCAACCCGCCAAAATAGTAATCAATTTCTTTTCCACAGAACCATTGTAAAAAGAACTGCTTGTCCAAAGGAGTTGCTTCACTGAAGATTAAATGGATTGTTAACATTTTATCACAAAGCAAACAACCATTTTTCATTGTTATTGATTTTAATGGAAACAATGCTCTTAACATCTTTGCCTACAAATAATGAACTTTAAAAATAACATATTTTGCAAATGTTTTCTTTCCATAGTATCATTTTGGAACTGCTGCAGTTATTACACCGCTATATAAATGTTATGAAAAATTGTGATAATTATGAATTGAACTATATACAGCAAACAAATCAGCTTTTGCCTTCCAATATTTAAATGGACTATGGTTCTTTTAAGAAGCACTTTCACCATAAGTAAGCACTGCTTGGAAGAGTTTTCTAAAAATGTGTAAATTAGGAACTCAAAGGGGATCAGTAACAATGCTTCAGGGAAATGAGGTTGAGATCCACTCATTTTATCATTTCAGTAAATTATTTTTTATGCAGGAAGGTGAAGAGATGTTCCCAGAGTCTTTAAGCAGTTTCTAATTGCTAAGCAATCTATTCACACATGACACAGATATTGATCAACTACTTTTTGCATTCACAGTACTGCTCCAGGCACTCTGGCTACTGTCATAAACAGGACAGACAAAGCCTCTGTCCCCCCAAAATGAGTTCACTATACAGTCTTTAATTTTTCTTTGGCCAAGGTATATTAATATAAAACTTGTATATACTAATAGAAAACTTATTGTCACAGAAGTCTGCTCTGTCTGTGGACTGATTTCTACCTTTACCTCCTACCACTCCTCATTTATTCACTCTGCTGTATTGCCAGTACTTAGAATGATTGCTGGCAGGAACCATGCATTCAACAATTATCTATGGAATGAATGGACACATTAATTATATCTGTCATAGTAAACATCTTGTAAAATGTCATACTTATTCAAATTTGTCCAAAACTTCTATTTATCTATCTATCCTCAGTTTTTGGTTCAACTGTCAATTCCTAGGCTAAGAGGTTCAACCTCCCCTCAACTTTGTACTTCCCTTTTCTATAGAACATGTAACTGATATAGGATGAAAGCAAAGCTTTAGATAAAACAGACCTGTATCCAAGTCTAGTTCTACTACTAGCTATATATTCTTGTACTAGAGTTCCTTAAGTTCACTTATCTTGAGTCTCAACTAGGAGTCGAACTTGAAGTACTAAGTACTAAGCTGGCTTTCAGGAAGCTCACAAAAGATTATAATCATTAATTATTTATGCCTCATTCCATTTATTTGTTTATCTTTGCTCTGATTACAGTTCACATTCCTTCAAACAAAGAACTGTCCTATTCATCTTTTGTATCTAGTGTTTGAAATACAGAAATACTAAAACCTAGAGAAGTGCTTTCAACTATGCCGTGGTCATAAATTTCCTTAATCCAGACAATGAGTCTCCAGAGGTGGATGGCTTACAATACCACAGGCACACCAAAATCCAAATCCAAATTAACAAAGTTCTTCACTGTGAAGTAAAAGCATCACAATTATTGGTGTACAATTGTTTGTAGGGAGTTGTTTCCTTACTATTTTAGTATATTAAGAAGGAAGGATCTGTTGGATAAATACAAAAGTAGAATATCAAGTTCTAGGGTTTATATATTCTCATATGTGTGTAATGCTTACGTACTCTTACATATTCAATACAGCATATGTGTTCAATGTGATAACATATAAGGAATAAGAAAATCTATCAGAAAACTGGATCTCATTTGTAATTGTAGTCCATTCTGTTTCCCAACATGTCATCCTGGCTAGTACTTATCGTCTCCCAAATTGGTATGTGACTATGTAAATTTTTTTAAAAATTGCAAACACTACAATCTTACAAACTTGAAGGGTCATTTAGAACATTATTAAAAACAGAACAAAGATAGAGTTCTTGGAAAACTTGCATTACAGTCAAATCCAAATATTAAAAAACATTTGTTAAGAGACTGTTGGCATAACCGAGTAATTCTAATCATGTCAACTTTTGTTTAATTTAAAGACTTTTCTGAGCCAAAAAGATTCTGTATCGTGTTAAAGGGCTAATATTGGAAAGCATGTATTAGGGCTTCCAAATACAAAGAAAACCCCAGCCAGAAGAAAGGAGGAACAAAAGTCTCTCAGATATTCCCACTGGAAAATAGATTCCTGGACATTAATGCCATCCGCACAGTGGCACAGTGTATGGCAGAGGAAATATATTTAAAAAAATGCAGGATTTCTGGCTTATTGGGGTTATCACTGCTCAATAAACCCAGAACATCACACACAATTTCCTGAAATTAACCATAATCATGAGGAATCTGGTTATTGTTTTAGGGAATTGGAATATTTCAGTGAGGTTCCTACATGTTTCCAAGTTCAATCAGTGTTAATCACAGTGTAGAGTTGGTGCTTCCAGGTTTCACTGGCATCTACAAACCTGCCTCAGCAAATATAAAGGAAGCCACAGAGCAGATACAAAGGAGAAGAAACAAGGTTGAGTACATGAGAAAATTCCTTATTCCAAAACCAAATTGTTTCCCACTTAAGCCTGGTTTTGTAAGTTATCCTGGATTCAGTTACAGGAAAGAGAAACCACTGAAGCTACTTACAGCAGATCAATGTAGGCAGTGGGATGCTTAAAAAATAGGTCTAAGTGCAAAGAGATTTGACCCTTATTTGGTCTTCAGAAATTAGTACCAAACAAACAAAACACCCAAAATCAGAAAAGGAAAAAAACCCTATAGCACAAGCCCAGCGAGGGAGCTGTTATCTATGTCAAAATCAGTTACACATGCTATGTGGTGGGTGTCACAGACTCAACTGTTGGTTTTAGGTTTAATCCTCACCTCCTAAATCTGCACCATGAAAGAGTCACCTTGTGTATTTATTTTGTCTCTCAGTGCTCATGAAACTAGTGATCTGGGACAGAACCTATGATTTGGGAAAACCAAATCTCTGTCTGTTACTGTTTGACAGCAGCAAACCAAATAGAAAACACAGAAGCACCAAAAATATGATGTCTGGCTTTACTACCTTCCTTTAACATGGACATGTACTGACAAAAGCAAAAATCACACACAGAAAGAAAGACACAGATTCAGAAATATTTAGGGGTTAAAATTAGCAGAGCTAGGCAACTGATGAGAATGGGAATGAGTGGTGCCTCACAAAGGTGCAAACTTTGGAAGCACCTGGGGTATGTTTTCAGAATTCATCTGCCAGGGCTGTAGCTGAGCTATTTTGAAACTTAATGGCTAAGGTTAAGACTCATTAAAAAAGTTCACAAAGTGATTCTAATGTGCACTGAGGAGTGAAGGAAGGAGTAAAGGAAGGATGCCAATGGAGTTTAAAATTTGGTAGCATGGAGATAGAGGAGGTAGGAGCAGAGTGACTTTCAGAGGAAAGAAAATGAGCTTGGTTTTGAACTTACTGGGATCAGGATGCCAGTGGAACTTCCAGGTGTAGTTTTCCAACAAGCATAGATGTGTGATTTTGCAGATCTGAGCAATGACAGAATAAGACCACCTGAGGCTGAAGCATGTACAGAAAGAAGGAGGGTATCAAAGCTGAATAACTGAGGAAGAACAACTTTCATGAAGAGAGAGAGAGAGAGAGAGAGAAGGCCATGAATAAGGAGACTTATAACGAATTAATAGACGTTAACAGAAGAATCAAAAGTGAGTGGCGCTAATGAAGCTAACAGAATAATGAGTTTAAAAGAGTCAGTAAGATGCAACAGAGACATCAAATAAGATAGGGGTTGACATAAAATGTCCATTAAATTTGGCAAACAGTTACCAATAGTTTCAGTAGTACTAGGGACAAAAGACAAACTGGAATAGTGTGAGAAAGAAATGGGAAGTAATCAATCAATAAACCCAGAAGCTGACAGGAATCTGTCACCATCTTGGCTAATTAGCACAAGAATTCCAGAACTGACTGCCTAACAAAGGTGTGCTGTGAGTCATTGAAAGAACAATAAATAAATGAACACAAGTCTTTCATAACTTACAGAAAATACTCAAAACAGTCTAGTCTTGCCAATGACAGACCATTAAGAACAACTGCAAACTAAGAAAAACACAGTATTTTGGGAACATTCTATATGAACGATGGATTATAGAAAAATCAGATGCCTGACAATTAGATGTCTATTAATTAATCTCAAAATTGCTCCCTATTGCACAAATATGATGAAAGAGGACAGAGATGCCACACACATAGAAAACTCCCAATATCTTGGTTTGAAGATGGAAGTCTTGACGTTGCCACACATTGCATTTATTCTAAGTTCACTAGTTTATATCTCATGACAAAGCTAAATAAAACTGAATGCTTATGGAAGTATGTTCTTCAACAGGTGTTTCACCAGTATATCCTTCCAAAGAAGAGAATGTCAGTGAACATTATATAGACAATCTCACTCATGGGAAATCTAAAAATATTGATCTCACAGAAGTTTAGGGCAGAATGGTAGTTACTAGTGGCAGAGGAGACACGGCTACTAATCTGTAGGTAACTCAGTTACAGTCAAGAGAAATAAGTTCTGGGACATTGTTGCACAGCAGTGTGACAATAGATAAAAATGATGTACTGGGCATTCCAAAAATTATTAGAAAGAATTTTGAATGTTTTTACCATGAAGAAATGTTGGAAGAGGAAATGTATCAAAACATCACATGATACTTTTTAATATTTTTATGCATTGGTAACAAATTAAAATTATATATTTAACATGTTTTTGCTTTGCTGTTTAAGTAATCATTCCCATAAGAGAACTCTTCAACTTTTTCATCACCCTCCATATACAACTGATAATATTTTCAAACACAATGCACTTCTATGAACAATTCTAGTCTGTGGGTTATAGGTAGATAAAACATATTAGCTGTGACTTTCCAAAACATATTAGCTCTTTCGTGCCTCCGATTCTTCATTTGTAATACACAAATAACAAGAGAACCTGCCTTTTAGGGCTACTGCAAGGGATAAATATGTTAATATAGATAAAGTACTCAGAATCAGTACTTAGACAGTGAGGACGATGGAAGTTTAAACCATTATTGTTATTATCCTTGTTATTGACAGAAGTAGCAGGAAACAGAAGAGTCTGCCCTCAGAGCAAAGAGCTTGTCCCTGGAGACTAAATTTGAATCCTGGCTCTTTAACTTCCTAGTTGTGTATCACTGCCTAGTGCACAGCCTCTTTGCGAATCAGTTTCTTCGTTCATAATATGGAGAACCTAACAGTGTCTAATCCACAGGGCTGTGAAGATCAAATGATTTTATCTGTGCTTTAGCACATAGAACAGTACCTCATACATAGTTGGCATCAGTTATTAACTGTACCACCACCTCTGGTCTAGTAATACCACACAAATAGGAATCTGAGCACTTGTCTCTAAATTTCAAAAAGTACTGACAGCAAGGCTTCCTATGGTGAGAATAACATTTTTATAGAGACAACTCAGAATAAATTATATATTTATATATATAAAACATTTTTTACTGGCAGTAAAGTCTAATTGCTTACAACACATCTCATTTAAGAGACACCTTATAATTGATGGTGACACAGCATGTATAGATATTGGTGGAGGACATTGGCTGGCTTGGATGATCCCTAGTCAACTATGTCTCAGACAGTGTGTAAAATTTAGTTTTCACTTACATCTGGCATAAGTTTAAGAGTCTAAATGCTCTAAAGCTGAGGATGCAAGTATCTCTTTAATGATGGTTTGATGGATTCTTCAGGGTGATGGGAAAGACTGGTCAGTAATAGATATCATGTAAACTTTAAAAGATGATTTAGAAGCTCTACTCTTCAAATAAGTAAAAATATTTGACTTTCTTAAGATTGTTATAGAAGGTTGTTATTCCATTATCTTAACCCATATTTAAGATGAGAGATGGGGCATCATAGAATAATCAAAATATACCAACTACAAACAAACCTGCTTATAATAGTTTACCTGTGGTAAAAACAGTCTTCAACTATGTCCATCCCTAAAACCATACTATCCTAAAGGATTAAAAAGATGCTTAACCATCTCAATTCATAGTAGTTGAACTATGGAACCAACCTTCAACAGATGAATGGTTAAAGAAATTGTGGTATATATACATAATGGAATATTACTCAGCCTTTAAGTAGAATGAAATTGTGGAATTGCTGGTAATTTGATGGAACTGGAGACTATCATGCTAAGCAAAATAAGCCAATCCCAAAGAACCAAAGGCCAAATGTTTTCTCTGATATGTGGATGCTAATTCATAAAAAAAGATGGGGGCGTAGGGAAGATAGAGGTATTTTGGATTAGACAAAGGGGAGTGAAGGGAGGAAATGGGATATGGGGGTAGAAATGATAGCAGAATGAATGGTATTATTACCCTATGTGTATATATGATTACATGATCTGTATAAGTTTATCATGTACAACCAGAAGAATGAGAAGTTCTACTCATCTGTGGGCTGTATGTGGACTACATTGGCAACACAGACTAATGAATAGGAGAATCTGGTATCTGGGAACTTCTAGTGGACATTTCCTCTGGCTAACTGCCCAGACACATTGTGAGCCCTACTCAAGCTCTGCCAAAGGTCCCACACAGCACCCAAGATAGGGTAACCTGCTGTAGTCACACAGTCCCTCTGAGATAGGTGTGACTGCCATGATGCCAATCACCCTGCTGACTGTAAGACATCATGAAGCAAGACTCTACTCCTGAAACCTTATCCCTGCCTTTGATGTACCCTCTTAAATAAATTAAGGGAGCCATTTTCTAATTTTCTAGCTCTAGCTCATGTGTGGACTGAACCTATCAGGGGCTCCATCTTTTGAAACTATCTTTTTGACTTTGTCTCTTATTCTTTACTAATTTTTCTAGACTTTAATTTCTTAGGTGGCTTACATCCTCCTGAGCAAGAAGAAGAACCCCCGACTGAAGCCCTGGCCACTTCCCCAAAATACTGCATCTATGTATGATGTGTCAAAATGCATTCTACTGTCATGTATAATAAATTAGAATAAATAAAGTTGGTTTTTTTTGTGTGTGTGTGTTGCTGGAAATACATTTTTTTTTTAAAGTTGCTTAACCATTTAGGATTTGTACAAGTAGTTTAAAATTAAATGCCACAAATAAAATGGCATAATGTTTCATATAGAAAACAAAGTGATTTCTATAAAATTTAAAACTTTTTACAATGTATCCTATGATATAGCATGTATGAACTCATTCAAAGCAAAGCATCTGACACTTTTTTTTTAGGAGATGGCAAAATCCTGCTTAAGAGGACTATATGATAATTAATGTTTATCAACGGTACAAATGCCACTGAAATTGGTGCAGAATCTTGGTGTTACTGGCCAGTTACCTGGCTTCATATGTCTTGTCCCCTAAAATGCTATTAAGTGATACCTTGTAGTGGAACTGCTGCTACCTATCACTGCCCTAGAAGCTGCTTATTGAGAAATCTATGGAGTAGTACTGTCTCTATCAGTTGTTAATATCTCCCAATGGTGATACACTGATGCTGGAACAGGAATAAGTGAGTGACATGGCAAATGTTCATCTACAAAAAGAAGTTTACTAAAGGCCCCACACAATTAGGATGTAATGACTGACATCCACCAACTGAAACAGATATACCACCACCACTGCGATTTGCTTTAGGAATCCTGTCTTGCTAGTGGGTTCCACTGTGGCATAAAATTAGTTACTGAGACTTAGTAATAAATACTTAGTAATAAAACATATTTTTCACAAGGACTAAAATGCTTACCAGGCAATTGTTTTCAGGATATAGAGAAATATCTTGTTCAGTGCTTAATATATTGAAATTCAAGACAGACCACCTCTGGGTGGAAATATTTTCTAGCTTGGACATATGAATGGAGAATTAACAAAAGCTACCTTTAAACCAAAGTGTCAGGACTCAAAAGTCTTGTCAGTTTGAATTTCTTAAATTCACAAAGAGAATGAAGGGGGAGGTATGGAAAGAACCACATAAAAGAAGGAAGAGAAACAGATGCAGGAGTAGGAAAGAATGGTAAGAATAAATTATGAGAAAATAAGTATATGAAATGTACACGGAGATGTTGAAATGCTTAAGGAGGCACCATCTAGTCTCTCATTCAAAGGAACAATAAGTGTCAGAAAGAAATGGAACCAAGTCAAGGACTTATTAGGGGATTTATGGATTTAGAGTTTGGGAAAGCTTCAAAGTCTACTAAACATATCTTGAAAGGAAAAAAGAATAGTAACTCTTGACATGTTTAAATCTATTTGAGGAATTCAAAGCAATTCATCAACACAGTTGTAATAATCTCTAACATTTCCCTCCCAGTAAGAGGAGATTTATATAGAAAGTGAACAAATGCTGTAGGACTCTTCTGAATTAATAACTAGAATCTAGACATCATTTAATATTCTATTAAGTTACATGAGGAAATGGAAAGGATTTTTGTAAGATCAAATGAAGAAGCTGCATACCTTGAGAGTCTAGACATTGACTCTACATTGAAAATGGTAGAACTTGATTTGAACTGTGTATTTACTGCTGACTACCTGGGGACTTGGATAAATTCCTGAATCTTGCTAATCCTGCTTATTTCATCTGCAACGCAAAGAAAGCAAAGGGTGCACCCAAAAGATTTGGTGGGAGGGCTAATGTGTTTTTGCTTTTTGGGGGTGTGTGTACCTGGGAATGAACTCAGGGGTACTCAACCACTGAGTCATATCCTCAGCCCTATTTTATATTTTATTTAAAGACAAGGTCTCACTGAATGCTTATCTCCTCACAGTTGCTGAGGCTGGCTTTGAACTGGAGATCCTCCTGCCTCAAGTCTCCTGAATCACTGGGATTATAGGCATGTGCCACCCTGCCTGGCCTAATGTGTTTTTAGAGTGTCTTAATAACATGGTGTCATTTTTGTTCTACTTGCATTAATTAGAAATGGCACTAACTTCTGTGAAGTTCCAACTTTGGGAACACAGTAGAAAAATTTTAGGTGTCCTTGGTAAATTAGTGAGCTTATCAGAAATCATGAATTCCAACAGACATACATGCAAGGTTGTATGCTTTGTGTCACAAAGCCCACTTTCAGCACAGAAAGGTGGCAAAAGCTTGAAAATGACAAAGAATCATGAGGATAACCAAGTCAACAACATAGTATCTATTATCAAAAGCAAACAAGATGGGGGGATTTACAAGCAGAAATGTTCTATCAAGCAGGTAAAATAACATTTCTACTGCACTAGATACTGGTCTGAATCTTCCATGAGTCCTGTTCTGATTTTTTTTTTTTCTTCTCTGAGTTTTGGAAATGAATATAATCATTTATGGGGATCTCTCAAAAGCTATGGAGAACCAAAGTTGGGAGAAAACAGAAAGAAATGCTTGCCTGGAAAAGGGTATAGTACGGCTTAAATGTCTCCAAAAATTATAAATCTTTTCTATTTATTCTTAACTTTAGAGCTATAAGAGGAAAAAATGGGATCACTTTAGAATAACATAAATAAACATTTTTAAAATGAAAGAGTCAAATAAGAAATGTCAGTTATAAAGATTTATTGTATTTTAGCTTTAAAACTACCTTACTATATTAGGGCCTCTATTAAAATCATGTGATTTTTTTTTTGAACTTCACTCTGAACTAATATAAATAGTGACCAAATTAATGGATTCTGTTTCTCTCAGTACGCAATAGCTTTCTGGCACTGGTATTTAATATTAGTTTTACTATATGTTTATAAATAATATTTGTTTGAATTATTAACAAGAACATATGGCAGTTTTTCAGACTTTTTCCCAAGAATGGTTTTATATTATTAACACCACAAATCTACAAACATGCAGTCTTCTTAAACATACTTTGTTCTTTTAATAAAATTTCTTATGTTCTTGAATTATATTTACTTTTCAATTTGGTAAATTATATAATCCTTCATAAGAATAGAGAAGTCTCAGCTATCTGTAACCCAGTTTACTAAATTTCAAACCTAAATCAAATATATTCCTATTTTCCTTTCTTCTTAAATTATTAAAAATTCCTATATATAAAGGAATGTATAACACACAGAAGACACAAGTTCAAATGTATACCTATGTACTCAATTTCTAAGAAACAGAACATAACCAATTTGGAAGGGACCACTGTGTTCCTCAATGTCATTCTTCCTCAGGCCCCCAAATTTTATGTTTCTCATCTCCCATGATCCCTAAACAACTAATTATTATATAGATAGATAGAGATATCCATATATACACTTTAAAGACTGAAATCATACTATTTATATTTTTCTTATATCCTCCTTTTTTTCAAGATGGTATTAATAAGATCTATACATATTTTTTTAGAGAGAGAGAGAGAATTTTTTTAATATTTATTTTTTAGTTTTTGGCGGATACAACATCTTTGCTTGTATGTGGTGCTGAGGATCGAACCTGGGCCGCACGCATGCCAGGCGAGCGTGCTACTGCTCGAGCCACATCCCCAGCCCAAGATTTATACATTTTAATGCAAGCAAATACAGTTTGATCAGCTGCACTGTTCTTTGGAAGAAGATATCATAATTTATATTTCAACATATATGTATATCTGGGAGCCCAATACTGGGTCAGGGAAAATGGCCACACTAGACTTAATGAGACTTTGTCAAATATTTTCCCAGGAGATTGCATTGATTTATATTTTTGTCATTAGTGTAAAAGAGTTCTTACTAGTCTACATCTTTGACAGTATTTCACATTCTCTGACTTTAAATATTTTTTAAAAGAATGCTAATCATTAGTGTTTCCTAAGATGAAATTCTCAGTATAATTTGAAAAGTCATTCACACATTCACACACTTAACATGTTTTCAGGCATCTCTACAAATCACTATTATGTAGCTACCACTGTGTTTTCATTAGTATTCTTCCACAGAAGTTCATCAGAGAGCATCACTGGTAGAATAGGTACATTTTAGCTATTTCTAAATTTTAGCCAACATTCATTCAGAAGGATTAGTAAGAGTTGGCCAGTTGAAAATGGGAAAGGAAATGATTCTAGGACCTCAGTCTAGAGAGAATAAAACATTCTCATGGAGATTACTGTCCATGAAACTAAGCCCATGATTAACATGTGCCATATATGTACACATGTACTAAGTTCCTGTAGAAAACAGAATCTCATGGATTTGAATTAATTTGGCTATGACACAAAAAGAAAAATGTTTTGCAAAGTACACATTATAACAAAATACTAATAATTTATAAAACAAATCTTAACTCAAAATATCACAGAACTAATCACCTTTAATCAGCTGTGGTTTTCACAAGATGACTGGGTCAGAAAATCAAGTGATCAGTAACAAAAGAGAAAGCATAATATTATTTTTTCCAAGTATGAATATAGGTAAAAAATTTTAGAATAATCAACGACTTGATTTTTCTTCTAATAAAGTCTCCCTTTCACTAGCAAAATCACTGCAAGTAATGGAGGTTCAAGACATTAATTGTAGGAAAAGTCAAAAGTTTCTGAAAAAAAAGTTTATTTGAATTAAGTTCATATACATTTTGTGAGGAAGGAGTGAAGAGAAACACTTGCAACTCAATTTAAAAAAAATTACAAATGAAAATATTGGTTTCAAAGCTTATGGAAAGAAATGTGAACATCTCAAACTGTAAGACATTATAGTAACCCACATGCTATACTGACTTGAAGGAAATCATGGAAGGATACATTTTAATAAGAGGCACTTATGTATTACTTACTCAGTAAGAGTCACTTATATATTACCTATAGAAAAATTCTGAATAGCTACTTTCTATCACTTTACTGCCCCTAAAATTAGAAAGATTTGTTTAGAGCTGGGCATATAGTGCTGCATGCTTTTTATCACAGCTACTAGGGAGGCTGAGGCAGGAGGATCACTAGTTGGAGGCCAGTCTCAGCGATTTCACAAGATCCTGCCTCAAAAACAAAAACAAAACAATAAAAACAGCAAAAACAAAAAAATGGCTGGTATGTAGTTCAGTGGTAGACCACTTGTCCAGCATGTGTGAGGACCTGGGTTCAATCCCCAGTGCTGGAAAACAAACAAAAAGCCCACATTTGTTTAGTTCTTTTTTTCTCCGTCTCCCATGATGGTCAAAATCACTTTCATCTTTTATTTGAGTTCCTTCTTAACTTGTTTCCCAAATTCTATGCTTATCAGAGCAGCATTTTCAATACATAAATCATATCACTCCAATTCCCTAAATAGGATCCTCCAGTGGGTAGATAGTGCATTGAGTAAAATGTAAACTCTTTACAAAAAACATATAAACTTGTAGAGCCTTCAGGATTAGAAAACATTCTCTCATCTCATGCTTACCGTGTTTCAAGAATGCTAGGGCACATAGATACTTTTTTTTTTTTCTGTTTGAAATGCTGTCTCTTCCTTTTCCTTCCCAGCCCCTATACAGACACAGACAGACAGACAGACACACACACACATACACACACACACTGTAACAATCTAGAGATTTTCTGCCTGTCTGAGATTTCATAATCTGGACCCTAAAGATCTCTAAGGCTTTATATTTCCCTGTACTCCTGCACTGGTCAGTATATTTGGGACTACATGAAATGCCAATAAGCACTAAGTTAAGGCACTGATTCACCTATTCAAATTTTTTTCCTATTTTCTTGTGTGTGTGTGTGTTGAATGGATAAATTGATTAATGAAAATCAAGTTTCGGGCTGAAGTTGTGGCTCAGTGGTAGAGTGCTCACCTGGCACATGTGAGACACTGGGTTTGATCCTCAGAACCAGGTAAAAATAAATACAGTAAAGGCACTGTACCCATCTACATCTAAAAGAAATTTCTAAAAAAAATCAAGTTTCATAAATTTGTGCTTCTTTTAGAAAAACAATTTAAATGGTGACAAATCAGAATTAAATTTTTTTTAAATATTTATTTTTTAGGTTTTTTTTTTAGGTAAACACAATATCTTTATTTTATTTTTATGTGATGCTGAGAATCAAACCCAGTGCCTCACCCATGCTAGGCGAATGCTCTACCACTTGAGCCACATCCCCAGCCCCAGAATTAAAAATTTTTAATGGGAAAACAATCTTATGTAAATTGCCTACACTATTATACAAAAAGTATTTCTTTTACTTAATTTGTTCTAATTAGTTAATACATGACAATAGAATGTATTTTGATACATTGTTTCATAAATGGAGCACAACTTTTCATTCCTCTGGTTGTACATGGTGCAGAGTCATTCCGGTAGTGTAATCATACATGTATATAAGGTAATAATGTCCATCTTATTCCGTCGTCCTTCCTATCACCACACTTCCTCCCCTCCCTTCACTTCCTTCTTCATAATCCGAAGTTTCAAATGTCTTTCCGAAAATTTTTTTATTTGGTAGTCATACATTATGACTCAATACTTTTTTTTTTTTTTTGATACTTCAGGTAAAAGGGTGCTTTACTGCCACAACCCCAGACTTAATATTTGAGTGAGCAACAGGGTTTCTCTAAGTTCCTTGGGGCCTCACTAAGTTGCTGAAGCTGGCTTTGAACTCATAAACTTCCTGCCTCATTCTCCCTAGATGCTGGGATTACAGGCATGCACTACCAAGATTCAATTCTAATGGCAGTATATAACTCAAGCCTTCCCAAACCAATTAGCTAGAATCAGACTTACCTTCCAATCCGCTTTTTTTTTTTTTCCTATTTTCTGAATGTTATAACTGTAGTACAGTACAATTATGTTTGTATATTTGGCTTCTCAACTATGAATGTGGTGAATAATTTAAATACAGGGCCATTTATCATTTATCTTTTCCCTCCTGGCATCAAGAAAAATATCTTGGCAATAAATTCAATAAATACCAGTTCTGAGTTCAATTGGCTTTAAGGAGAACATATTTGGATAAACTTTGTTGACTTAAGCAGAATCAGGCTCCCTACATTATAGTCATGCTTGATATATACTTGTTAATTCCAACAAAGAATATTGCATGCAGTGAAAATATAGCTATATTTTATTAAATAAGAATATAAGAATAATGAAATTTTGAGAAATATGTTATACGCACATATGTTGGTTTTACATATATCAAAGATGGAGTCATATAAAAATGCCATATAAAAAAAAGAAAGAATAAAACTCAACAACTAATGTCTGATTCTGTTAGCATCCCTTGTACTCTTTTATATACCATATCTGAACAACATTGTAATTTCAAATACTCTGGTTCCTACCTATATCCTAGTTAAAGTATTTCTTAACAGGGATTTTTTTTTTACATTATATATTTCTTTTTTAAAATTTTTAAAAATTAGTTATTGATGGACCTTTATTTATTTATTTGTTTATATGTGGTGCTAAGAATCAAACCCAGTGCTTCACACATGCTAGGCAAGCACTCTACCACTGAGCCACAACCCCAGCCCACATTGTATATTTCTTATGCTGAGGATGCTCCTGATTTTTGTAGGAATAGTCTAGACAATAAAAAAGTCCACAGGACTCATTGTTAGTAGGTGAGGCACACTGAATCAAAACATGAATGTATAAAAGCATGCTGAAATGGTTTGTGTGAAAAGATGGATTATTATGAAAAAAAGTCAAAGCCTGACCCACCTTGAAACATTTATAATGTCATAAAATAATTGTGAGCATCTCAATCCTTGTCTAAAATCAAAACCATTGGCTATTGATTCCTTTACATCCGCATTCCTTTCTGTAGGGTTTAGCCTGCCTCCAGATATCCAAGCTATAATTAAAGTCATCTTGTACCCTCCCTTTCCACCCTGTGTTATTACCAAATCCAGACACAATGTGTTTTCAAACACTCACAAATTTCTTTCTGCTCTTCATTCCTACCACAAAGACCTAACTTATACTCTCAACATCTCTGACTGGCTAGGCAACGTCTCTAAACTATCATTCCCAAGTTCCTCAGGATAGCCTTTCAAAAATACAGGTATGAGTGTATACATCATTGTGAAAGTAAATATTCCTATGGCTAAGTAATGAATACAGAATCAAGTTCAAAGGCCCTTACAAAGATGACTGGACATCTTCCCATTCCACTTTGTTGAGTGCCCTGTGCTTTAGTTATGTGAAACTTTATCATCCATTTGTTGTCACTTTGTAAATTCAGTTACTGAGTCAAGAACACATGAGGCAGGTGTTAAGAGCTAAGAACACTCAACATTGAACCCTCCCTGAAGAGTTCCATGCTGTCAAACATTAAACAAAGTGACAATATCTAATTAATACAAATTTTAAATATTAACTACTATACTTATATATTATAAATGTAAATATATTTTATGTAATATGTATAATATATAAATCTATTTTATTTATTATAAAATATATAATATAAATTTTATATTTTATACTGGTTATTTATATCACCATTGTTTTATGTTACTCTATGTATATGATGAGATAGCTCAAATACTTTGATTTCTCATTTTCTATTAACTTAATAAATATCATATCATTATAGTTAAGGACTATAATGACTCAAATTTCTTGCTGCTCTAAATATCATAAATTTTATTATTTATTAAGAAGCCATCTACCCTTAAAATTAATTATTATCTTTCTATAAGAATTTTGTTAATATTAATAGCCTGAAAAAATGTTCATTCCCTTGGATACAGTACACATAAATCTGAGAATCTACATTAAGGAAACATCCAGAGATATAATTTTTTTTTAAAAGACTATGAATAGGATGTTCTACAGAACATAAATTTAAGAGTAATGAAAACTGGAAAGAGTAATTCACTACAAGAATCAAATTACTCACTAATTTAAGGCACAATCATGAGATGGATTATTATGAAACCAACCTAAATGTTTTTTGGAATATATTAAATGGCATGGGAAAATGTTTCTGCTACAATTTTCAGTGAGAAAAAATGTAAGATATAAAAGTGACTACAGACATCCAGTAAATGGAATGAGGAATTCATGGACTGAGTTTTCCCTCTTTTGAAAACAAATAGCAATGAAAGATAACATAAAAAGAGGAAACTAAACAGACATGATGTGTTCTCAAAAATGTAAATATTTCCTTGGATCAAAAATAGTACAGAAACCCAAGTTAATAAATAGGATTGAAGTAAGAATACTCTGGACTGTGAACATGGAAGGGAAAGTGAGAGCTGAGCTTCTGGGGAGCCTGTGGTAGCGAGAGCACACACAGGGGCAATGGAACCAGCCTAACTACTGGAAACCCAGCTCTATGCATGGGCTCAACAAAGAAAGAAATGTAATTTTTAGTCAACTAAATGGACAAATAGTGTAACATTCACTAGCCTGTTTAGAAAGAATACTACTTGAGAAGGGGAAAAATCACATGTGTCAACCGTAGTATGATAATGGATTAAGTATATTCATAAAGGTGATCACCTATTAATTATAATATAGTAGCAATTTCTAAGGAATTGACAGTACTAAAAGTCTGGAAAAACATGAAAAGAAAAATGGAAGGAGCTCAATTATTAGTTGGAATGTTCTAAAACTCTTATTTGGAAAGATAAATACATGATATAATATCATGTTATAAAATTGTGTAATTAAGAAAATATGTTAATATTTATAGTGAACCAACAAATTAAATAGAAATACTATACATGGCTTCCAAATTTTTATTGAAATAGGCAAGGAGAGAATAGTGAAAAATGTATCAAGACAACATACAACCCATAAAGAAAACAGAATGCAAATATAAGTAATTTAAACTCTCCTGCTATAGAGAATATCAAATGAGCAAAAATTATATATATCATGGCCCAACTGTATAATTTATGCACCTGCAATATACACACCAGACAGAAACATACCAAAATATATTATTTATCATTGGACTGTAGGAGTAAAGATAAATATATTTTCTTCTTTATATTTTTCAGTGTTGTCTAAAGTTCCCATCATAAACTAATGCAAATTTTAAAATCATAATAAAAATTTATTTTTAAGTGGTTATAACTCAATAGTAAAGAATGTGATTACTATATGCAAGGCCCTGAGATTTAATCCCTAGGAATCACACAAACAGTTTTCTAAATTCTTATTTTTTTCTTCTCTCAAAAATAAGGAAGAAAAGAAAATATTAGCAATTTACCATTTTAAATGCAATATCTACAAACTAACAATTTTAATAATACAAGTATGTTTAAATACTGTTTTTCTCTGTATGCCTCTGGACACAGAAATTGCTTCAATCTGATGATTCAGTTAATGAATTTTAAACAATTTTTCAAGCTAGGTAATAGAGGCAGGATGGTAGGGAGAGGGAGAAGATAGAAAGAGAGAAATAAAAAGACCTAGGGATGTAGCACAGGGATAGATAGCCCCTGGGTTTAATCCCCAGAAAACACACACGCACGCACACACACACACACACAATTAAATTTAAAAAGAGGATAATTTATAAAGCATTTATTCCAAGAAGGGGGAGCAGGTCCAGGAGATGGGGGTGGGGGGTGAGGGAGAGAGAGAAACAATATGCATAAAAACATTCTTGCAGCAAAACATTAACTGGTAACTTAATTACTCAATGCTATGTGCATGTTGAGTTGATTTAAGTCACGTGGCAAGTGCCACAATTCTTAACCCCCAAAGGCACTGCAACAGAAGCCATCATTTGGCCTGACCATATTAAAAAAAAAAAGCTGCTGATAGCCAGAAGAGATCAAAAGCAGATCAGATTGCTTTACATGCTACATGTCACTGAGTTCAGAAAACCAGGAAGCACCCTGAGGAGCTCTGAAAATCTTAGAAATAAGTGGATGTTTCATAAATGCCAGAATGAGATTCAGTTGTCTTATTAAAATATCTAAGCTACAATACATTGTTTCTAAGCTTTTCCTGAGAAATAAAAATCAAGTCTCTAAACAGAAACAGAATGATAGTGCCAGTAGATGAGTGACTTCACTAATCACATCTTATGATAAATAGTTGATATTTACTATATAAAAAGTTTCGGAATAAATGCTTTATAAATTATCCTCTGCTTAAATTTATTTGTTTGTTTGTTTATTTATTTTGGTGTGTGTGTGTGTTTTCTGGGGATTAAACCCAGGGGCTATCTATCCCTGGGCTACATCCCTAGGTCTTTTTATTTCATTTTTTTATTTAAAGGCAGGGTCATACTAAGTTGCCCAGGCTGACCTTGAACTTGTGATCCTCCTGCCTGAGCCTACAGAGTTGCTGGAATTATACTGTGTGCCCAGCCATTACCCCATTTTCTAAAACTACTTAAAAACAAATTGCCTCTAAAAATATGGTCAGGCTGTTTAAGTATTCTTAAGTAAATTCTTTAATATGATCATTTAAAATAATAACTTTTGATAGGCTACATTGGTCAAATGATGTGAATGGCTTTATTCCTGATAAATACTAATTTTCCAGAAATTAGATTTAAATTTTGTTTCACAAAATTTTGTTTCACAAAATTTCCTTCCTCATGTCTTCAAACATCTTATCTTCTATTAAAAGACCTGAATTTTTGAAAAGCAAAACATGAAGTAAATTATGATTTTTGTCATTTTTAATTCTCAGAGTTTGACAGCCTGGTAAATAGCTCTCCAAGCTGATCTCATTTTAAAAGAACAGTAATACATGATTACATTACTTCACAAACTAAAGTTTCATTTCCCATCCTTCACTGCAAGCTCTTCAGAGGCAAGTGCATGCTTTTGTTATTAACACAGAACCAGGACTGCATTTCTCAAAATGTGTTCTACCAATTGCAGAACCTACCACACATTCTATGAAAAAAGTGCTCTGTGGTCAAATGAATTGGAGAACTACTGCAAACCCTTCTTTTGGAGAATACTGTGGATTCCTTTCAAATTTAACATAATCCAGCAGTTTTTATAGTCATTTGGTCATGAATTTCTCACTTCTGTGGCAACCTATGGGCAAGTGGGAGAGATACTGAGCTATCAAATGTTATAGTTGGTAATGAAGTGTATGGGAGTTTCAATTTCCTCGTTTCTCTATATAAAGTATAAACCCTCATGGTTAAAATCATCTCCTTAATCTTCTGAGGCAATTAAAAATTGCTAAGATGCTCCTTCAATATTTTGTCTTCTGTAGCTACCACATTGTTAAAGAAAGCACAAAAGGAAATGGTATTCAGTGGCACTGGGCTGCTCATCTTTCTGAAATCAATCATCTAGGGTTATTAGCACTTTCAGGTTAGCTCCAGGTCTCGTGAGTACTTTCCAAATGTTCAGGATTACATGCGTATTTAATACCTGTAGAAAGAAGGCATGTAGATACTAAAAGAAAATGGGGTATTCCAAAGGGAGGTACCAACGGAAGCAACAATACAACCCCTGGGAATAAATAAAATCATTATTCCTCTCATCCATCAAATTACTGCAAAAGTTACATCCTATCTTGCAAGACTGACTTGTTGATCAGAGTATGGAATATTTTCTGTATCCCCAGAAACGCCCAATCACCACATCAGTGTATATGTGTGTGTGTGTGTGTGTGTGTGTGTGTAAAATTTCATAAGTAAGTCTATCTAATATCCATCATAATTTTGAAGCATGATAAATTGGATAAATTCTATAGAAAGAAAGGTTTTGTTTTCTATCAGTTTAAGAATTTACTCTTTTGGGGGTGGGAGGTACTAGGGATTGAACCCAAGGGTACTTTAACACTGAGCTACATCTATTCCCTTATGTCTTTTAAATTTTGACACAGGGTCTCACTAAATTGCTTTAGAGCCTCTCTAAATTATTGAGACTTGCTTGGAAACTGCTGTAATTCTCCTTCAGCCTCCTAAGTCACTGAGATTATAGGCCCGTGCCACCACTACTGGCTTAAGAAGTCACAGTGCCATAATACTATACAAATGTAACAAATTTTAAAATCGTTGTTATTATTATAAAAATAAAGGAAGTTAAGGTAATCTTTCTTGGCTTCAATTGATGTATACTTATATGAAAGGTTGAAGAAGGCTATAGAAGTGACAGAATTTCGGCCCTGTTCAACAACGATTGAGTCTTTGTGCACCCATAGCACTCAGCAATTGCCCAGTGTGAATTATTTTGCATACATAAGAACTACAAGCAAACTCTATGAATTTGTTATGTTAATTGAAATTTTTGTAAAAATATTTGTGACTAGAACATGATTACAGATGGGTTTCTAAAAAAAAAAATTGGAATTGAGTCTCTTGAAGGTGGGAGTTCATAACCCACTTGAATCAAAGTGTGGAATATGATATGTCAAGAAATTTGTAATGTTTTGAACAACCCACAATAAAAAATTAAAAAAAAAAAAATTTATGTGTCTGTTTTTGACTCTGGACAGTGGTTACCAGGCCTCTTATTTGTGTCTTGTAATACAATATCAAATGTAAATCTCACATATATTTATTCACTCCCTTTCTATATTTAATAGCTATGAATGGCTTAAATAGATAACTGGGGCATTTTCAATGCTATAACAAGAGTAACCTCATGAAAAACAGAAAAAAGGGATCATATTCAGAAAAAAAAATTTACAAACTATTTGCTTCAGTGTAAATATTACTTTAAATTTAGAAATTTGAGGAATTTCAGACTATCTCTCTTCAAAATAACTTAGATTGAAATTGTACTGCCTCATATCCATACTGTTAAATGGGCAGAAACACAAACAACTATGAAAAAACAAGAAAACAAAGTGCCCCAAACACACCAAGGTGCTCCAATAGTAGAACACATTGAAAACATAGTAGAAGAAATATCAGAGGAGGGTAGAATGTACATAGTTAAACCGATCCACAATATAAAGGATGAGGTAAGGAGTGAAATCAGGGATATGTTTCAAGGGTGAAAGATCACTTCAATGAGATTCTGAAAAAGTTGAAATCATTCTTGATTGAAAATAAAATAGTATGCCCCTGTGTTTTGTGACCATACATATATAATAAGATACTTTGTTTCCAGGAAAGTTCACAAACCACAAAACCTTAGGCAAGTATATTAAGGAAGTGTGAGTAGGGACCATTTATCTTTTAACAATGATATAATCTGTGTCCAACCATGACATGAATATCATGCAGCAAATGCTCTTGGCTATAAAATAAAATGAGATGCAAACCTGATCCTGATTGTTATTCAAATAACCAAGATACTATTAAATATCTAAATTTTCAACTCAACTTTCTAAACAAAAAAAAAAATAAATAAATCGACAAAATTTTTCTACTGCCACATACCCCTAAAATTGTGTCCTACAAGGCTACAAAAGATTAATTTACTTCCCTGAAAACCATTGAGAACACTACCTTTCTCATTAAAAAAAAGCATAAATAAAACATATAAGTTCAAAATTATAAGTTACCTTTTAAGTCTTTCTTCAGTTTTCTAAGATCTTTTTGAAAATCTTCGAACTTCATCTGTGAGGCCTGAAAAAGGTCCTGTGGTTCTGGCAGTGGAAAGACACACTGTTCTTTTCCAGCATCCTAAATAGCAAATATTACTTTTAAACAAATCAGCATTGATATAAATAAAAATTATGCAACAGCAGCAAAGGTAAAAACAAAAGCAAAACAACAAAAAGCACTGCCAAATTACCTAAAGAAAGAACAAAAAAATAATATACGTAAAAATGATCTTACCTCATCAAAATTTCGGAGATAATATGAAACAATATATGACAGAAGGCTTCTGCTATTGTCCTAGGCAGAAAGATCAAAGTAAGTAACAATATATTTTATAAATTATTAAATACATAGTATTAAATAAAACAAACTGCAGTGGACCCACAAAAATACATGACAAGATTAAAATTTTACATTTTTAATTGCCACACTAATTGTATCTAAAGAGTTATGTCTCAAGTGGAAGCAGAGCTGTTAAAGGGCAGTCATAAGTATAAATACTTTCCTATTTTTACACTCATCAATCATAAATTTAGTTCAACTTTTATGTTATTTATTTAATAATCTTATTATGAAGTTTTGTTCATTATTTTTATGTTTTACAATTACTACCATAAATGAAATAATTAAATATTGCTAGCTTTTCTATCTAGTTGGACTGGCAGATACTACTCCAACTCTAAGTGTGACCTGGAAATAGAAAAGTATCATTTCAGGTAAATGGGAGCTTTTAAAATGTGAACACATATTATAATTTGTTATATCAGCAACTGAGATTGAGGGATTAATACTCATGCAGCTTTAAATAAGATAATGTGTGTAGTACTATATTTTTAAAAAATGTAAAATTTCTTCCCATCTAACAGTATTGAAAAACAGCTTTTCACTTCCTTTCTAGCACATTAAGAGGTATTAAATTTTAATTAACTTTTTGGTTTGCTCCAAGTTAGCAGATAATTTGAGTTTGAGAGACCAGATATGTGTGTATGTGTATGTATTTATGAATATGTGTGTATATACACATATTTTTAAAATGAAAACCTATGATACAAACTAATTTCTATGAAATGTTCAACCTGTTAAACTGAAATAAGTTTGGCCTAATTTGTCTCCATACTTGAGTGACAAAGTTGGACCCACAGTGGCCTCGCTACATAATGAACTGAAGCTTAGTTTGATGTATACACAAATTTTCACCTAACCTGAATATAAATACCCTTATAATCAAGCAACTGAGTCTCAATGATAGCTGAACTTTTATTCAATCACAGGCTGAAAGCTGCCCAAATAAGGCCATATAATGCAAATGCCAACTGTTGTCAATCAGGTTGTTTCTGTATGTCACTTACTTTTCAGTGATTATAAACATAACCTGCACATGTGGAGGTCTGGTGCCTCCTGTACCATCTTTGGTCTGGAATGCTGCCTTGTTCTAGAACTTTTATTTCTCAAGTAAACTTTGTACATACAGTTTAATTGGATAGTTTTTCTGTTAACAGATAAAGCTATGATTTTTCCTCTGTTTATAAAAAGAGCAACCCTTCTTCATAATTGAGTTTGACATGAGATAGTAATATATCCATTAAAGGCTTCCCTAATTAAGATTTGCTTGTAAAATGATTTAAGCCACCTTTCTTGTAATTTGTAAATCAATTGAACAGCAGCTCATGCATCCATTACCGAAACATTTGTTAAAAGCCTGCTGGTAGGCATACCGAGGGTTAAATTCTGAGTGATCTAAGTAATAGTTCTGTCCATGGTTACTGAGGAGTAGTTACAGTTATATTCATTTTAAAGAGAAAGACCAATTCAGGAAGACTTTGCATAGCTTTTTGGAGGGCATGTGAAATTATTTAATAGTATTTGCTTCTTGATTCAGTATTTTATTTTTATTCTAGATTATTCCATAATTATTTAAATTAATACAATTTAACTTAACAAAGAATTGAAACAAAGATGTTAACAAATACAAAAAAAAAAAAAACATAAATAATCACTATTCACCTATAATTAGGATTACCACAGTGTATTTCGGATCCATTTTGATAAACTGAATGTTGTTGATGTATTTATATTTCAATGTTATTTGAGAAAGTTGTTTCAATTTAATAAGCACTTACTAAGAAATATTTGAAAACATGTTTAGGAAACTGATTTTTTTTAATAAATGTGATTTATTAAGTCTATACATTCCTATAAAATGTTTCTCATACATATATAATAGCATTTGAAATACATATGGTTATTTCAATAACCACCAAAATCACACACACAAAAAAAAAAATGCCAAGAAAGAACTATGTGATAGTTAATTTTGGGAAAGTATACTGTCTGGCATTTCATAGACACTCAATGAAAGATGGTGGATAAATATATACATATACATTTGTGAATGAACGAATAAACAAAATTTTGATGAAAGAGACCAAAAAAGTCTCTTTCTTATGAGAAAGATAACTGCATTATCCAAGAAGGACAATCCATACATTTTCAGCTCTAGAAGCCAATTGTTTACTTAAACTCAGTATTTTAGAAATGTGTTCAGAATTTCCTTCATCATAATGTTCTGTGTAGTGATTCTTTTATCAGAGAAACATAACTCTTTATTTTCTAAGTTTACCAAATCAGACTTTAGTCTGTGACGCTGAACATCATCCCTAACCTTATATTTCCACTGGCACTCTTACAATCTCTTAGATATTAATTTTAAACAAACATCTGTAGAAATTTATTTAAAAAAAAACTAGATTTGCAAAGGGACTTAGACATTCCCATGCACATGAGTATGAGGAAGAAAATAATATGTAGAAAAGCAGGATCATCTTTTATATTTTATTTATAAATTGCTTCCTTCATCTTTGTTTTGCTTTCAAAATATGTTAGCTGTTGACCTCTTTTGCCTTACATGGAGAAGAATAAAATAACAAGTAGACATCTAATTCATTCAAAATGATTAGTCCTTATATTCCCAAAAGATAAATACTAGCAGACTTGGTAATGATAGACTGAAAATAATAATTACTTTTATTTAAAATATTATAGGTATCCATTAGACATAGAATTCAAAATTATTCACTTCGGGGGACATCATTATTCATGTAAATTGCAAATATCCTGTGGTTTACTTTTATCTAGCTCAGAACATAAAGGAACATTTGATCTTGGAACATAAAGAAATATTTGTTACAACTGATTTACAGTCAAACCTATTGCCAAACAAAATGTCAAATAGAGTATCCTTAATTTGCCTACATCCATTAATACAAAATACTTACACTGCTTTTGACATCTTTCAGCTTTGGGAGAATGTCTAATCCAAAGCCATCTGCCTGTCCCCGAGTTTTATTTCCACCATTCATGTAGTTGCCAAAGGCAAGAACCAAACCTAGAACCTGCATAACCCCTGGGCCATTTTTTAATGTCTGTAAAACAGGATAAAGAACAAAGTTTTTCTTAAACAAAGTTTTACTTGAAACACTAGAAATCAATGCTAACTATTAACATTATAGTAATAGTTTTGGGTCACAACCAAACTTTGTCCTTCTTCATTACTATGCATATTTTAAGAGCAGTTTCTCTGAAGTTAACTTTAAAAAGTTAAAATGCTTGTGCCCACAAGCATTCAGATAAGCTTTTGTAAGTTGAGAGATGCCAATCTAGGCCTTTTCTGTGATGTAATTGCAAAGAAAACATATATGGCTGTAACGTGAACTACTACAAAATATCATCATCATCACCCTAATCGTGTCTATGTCTAAAACGATATCATATTTTTTGGCATAAATTGTGGAAAACCAAAAAGGAAAATTATAAAGGTTCATTTCCAAATGAGTATACACTCACTTCTTTCGGAACATACTTTAATTTTTCATGTCATTTCCTTTGAAAATGTCTTTAATAACGTCTCTTCACTTTTCAAAAGCATTTACCACAACTAGAACAAAATAGTACTATTGATTTTTGAAAATCAAAAAAACAATGTTAATATTAGTTTTTTCTGCCAAATATTTATTCTTAATTTTCAAAGAAATTTTGATCTTCTGTTGAATCAAATGGCTGCTCTAAAACTTTTGGTTAGAATATTTATGAATAATTTGTTGAGGGGCCATTCAATAAACAATGAAGGGAAGTAAATATTATGCCTTTAAGTCACAGTCACTTGGAAGTCTGCTATCTAGAGGGACCATAAGAAGTGAAAATTCAGTTTTGGCAAAAGCAGACATACGAAAGCTCTCCGGAGGCCAGCACATACTGGCCACACTCTCGCAACGTGGTCCTGCAGCCCCTGTTTGCCAATCTGACCGTGTGCTTTGATCTTGAAGCTCAATCATAAATGTTCCCGTCTGTGGGATTGCTATCCCTCCAATTTAATGAGGACTTAGAGTAAATAAAACTTTTTTTTGTAATATGAACATGACTGAACAGAATTAAATATCAGGACTCAAGCTTAGTTCTCTTTGGACCAGAACCTACCTCACATAATTTCTGTAGCAATTCCAGTTTGCGACGAATTGAGCAAATGCTTTCTGAAAACGTTGACTGGAACAGGATGCAAAAGACTCGCTCTGAAAAGTTGGGGATTAGTGACAGTTCATAAAGGAACCTAAGGAAATAAAGCCAAGTTAAGAGGAAAAATATAATTCATATAAACAGATGTTTATCCTCATCTCATCCAATTACATACTCCAGACGTTGTTTTTCTAAATGGCAAGAACCCACTGTGGCCTTGATGCCCTCTGTAGGGCCCAAAGGCACGCTTACTGTTCAGGTTTGTCCAGAGACTTGGCATTTTCCTTGTCTTTGGAGGATCGGCCGTGCTTCTCAATTTTTTCCAGTTCATCGGACTGAGCTCTCTGGAAAAACAAAAGCCCAGCAGTTTCTTAAAATCTGGTCAATTGTATCCCTTAGGTAATGATGATCTTAATAAAGCAAAATGCTCCATATTTTCATATTTCTTAGCATATGTTTGTAGTAAAACTTGACTTAATTCACAAGGCATTTTAGAGTGTAAATATGTTTAATACAAACCAGATCATCCCCCAAACTCCCAAATAATGTTATTGACTATTAGTGATCTGCAAAACATTTATTCATTCAAGCATACTTTAAAACAATAGTTTTCTTTTCTTGTTATTGTGGCTGTTTATAATGCTCTCTAGAAAGCACAAGAATGTCATTTTAAAAATCATATTTCTTATTCAGAAATCAATCAAATTAAGTTTGGAAGCAATTTGATCCTTAAGTTTTTATAACTTATTTATCCTATTGCAACCATTGTGTACTCCTTTTGTATTTTGGGGAAAGAAAAGTACAATTAAATTATTAAGACATGGAACAAAAATAAATGGTTTTGATCCCTTTGCTGAACTTGCTTTCTGAAACAAAAAATAGCTCCCGGCTAATTTTCTTCCTAAGTGTCTTCTTTCACCTTCTATAATGGCAAACTAAAAATTTGTTTTTTTAATAAGAGGGTCATCTGCATTTTAATTGTAAGATAGAAGACTTTATAGTATATTAAGAAGCAAAATCTATTTTCTTTTACAGAGCATTTGAATTATTTTTATTTGTATTCTTGTCTTTATTGTACAACTCACAAAGATGTTTCAAGAGTTCAAATAATACATTTTCTAAATGCATTAAGGAGTAATCACATATTACCACATTCTGAGTCTTACTCCAGTTCTCAGAACATAATATTATTATTATTTTTTAAACAGAAGAGCAACTCAGACAAGAACTGCTTTCGAAGACGAAGTCTTAATAGATTTATAGGGAATAGGTAGGCATCATCAAAACAAAGCTGCATTCTGCTCTGCATTTATTAATCATATTGAAATGCAGGTTTGCAGTTGGTAGGATTAATGAATACTTGTTAACTCAAAAGAAGTTTCTTATAACTGAGGACATATAGGCCAAAGAGAAAAGTTGGTTTTCTGACAATGTGATACATTCTGCTTTGGAATGTGATACAGCAAAAGGATACAAAGATGAAGGTGAATTGTTCTGTAAATGTCCCAGACTACTCCAAAACATAAGAATCTTTTTTTTTTTTTTTTTTTCAGAATTTCAGTTGCAAAGTAATGTAATGTTACTTTGCCCCCATTTACTGGGAGTAATATTGCCTGATTTACTTCTTGGTTACCTGGAGTCAGTCTCACAGACACCATGAGGATGTCACTTAAAGCCACATTACAAAATGACCTTTTGAAAATGACAATATCCATCTTACTGGCAAACTAAAGAACAGGGTAAAATTACAAAAGAATATTAAAGCTAAGAATACTGACAAGGCAAGAGTTACTGCAGGGTACACAAGTCCACACCTGAATAGGGTGCAGAAAGATTTACAATTTAAATGTTTCCTTTAAAAGAATGGGAGTTTTTAATCAAAGCAGTTGTTCCCCTGCTTTTTCCAAGCCCAACCTCATTCTATACCTAAAATCTCATCCAGCTCATTCTCATTCTCATCTCATACAATCTCATTGATTGTATCAATCTGATACAATCTGGTGAAATACTTATATTTTTTTTATTTGATTTTGTTTCTTGAAATTGACACGGACCTAACCTAGCTATGTGCTGGTACATGGAGCTGAATGACTAGAAATCCACTCCACAAGTCTAGCAACTTTCCCTGTATCCAACCAACAAAAACCTCAAAGGCAGCTACCAGAGAGAAAAGATGGACAAGGTAAATCAGAATAATTGAAGTTATAAAAGAAAAAATAAAATTCCTCAATGTCTTCCCAGCAAAGTGACTTTCTGTTAGTATTATATTCACATCCCAAACTATTGAGCACCTATGAATTACTAGTTGCACAGCCATTTATACCTTGTACTTTAGAAAGAAATAGACCTTTTCCAAACTATAACAAAACAGACCATTTTTGCTCACTTCAGAAAGAAACAAAGCTGCTCTTGACTGTCAGTATTTTGTATGGCTAGTAGAGGGAGCTGTCATTTATCCATGTCCCATAACCTTTTTTCTTCTCAACAATTGTATAAACATGATGCAGTACCTTCTATTCTATTTGCTTTCCTTTCTGGAGCTTAGATAAGGTAATCAACCCACCAACCAATCAATCAACCCCCCACCCACACACACACACACACACACACACATACACACATTCACACAGAGTAAATTCTCTTTCATGGTACTAACACTTATATTAGTCCATTTTCACTGCTATAATGAAATACCTAAAGAAGGTTAACTTTATAAAGAAAAGAGGTTTATTTAGATTACAGTTTTAAAATTTGAAAGTCCAAACAGCATGGCACAGGCTTTGAAGTGGGCCCCACAGTAAATGGGGGATGCATATGTGAGAGTGAGAGATCACATCTCTAAATAAAAGGAAAAAGGTGGTTTGGGAATCCGCCTCATTCTTATAAATTGTTCCCCTTAAGAGAGCTCAGGGTTCCCACGAGAGTCAAGGATTTCTAGGAGAGCTATCCCAATTCCTTCTGAGGACAGTGCCTTCAAAGATCTAAGGCCCTCTCACCAGGCTCCACCTCTTAAAACTTCTATCACCTCCCACACCACCACAAGCTTCCAATACATGAAGCTCTGGGAAACACACTCCAACCATGTCCAAGCTATCACAATGATGAATGAGCAAACACTGAACCAGGACTCCTGGGGGAAACCCAGGGTTCCGGTGAGCCTCATTTTCATCAACTGATCGAATGAATGTAACCTTTTGTAGGTTCAAAGAAGCTTTTTGAAATATATAATTTTGATTCATTAATGCTGAACGTAACAGCCAACAGCACCATAATTCATGCCTGAACAAATTTGTTTAACTTACAGAATTTTCCCCTAAGGCACATCACAGCATTCTTATCTTAAGAGCACTAGACATCTCTTCAACACTATTTTTAGGAGCCATTTTAGCCAGCAAAATCACTAACCAAAAGCACAAAAATGCAAAAAACGTGGCACTAAATAGACTGCAGAAAGAACACTTGTTTACTCTGTGAGAGCTGAAACAAGAAGGCAGAATGTTGCCTTGTTCAACCTCAGCTGGGAACATGCACTTTAGGAGACTCAAATGCTTCAGGGCATGTCCTCAAATAACCATAAAACCTCCGGGGATACTGATTTTGAGGTTACAAATATATTTTCTATTTGGTACTGGAAATGAACCCAGGGGCAGTTTATCCATCGAGCTATAATCTCTAGCCCATTTTTATCTTTTATTTTTAGACAAGTTCTTGATAGGTTGCCTCGGACTTCACGACGTTGCTGAGGCTGGCCTCAAACTTGTGACCCTCCTGCCTGAGCCTCCTGAGTTGCCGGAATTATAAGCGTGCACCAATGTACCTGGCTTACAAACATTTTTTAGTGAGTAGACAAATTTATCAATATGAAATCCACAAATAATGAAGATCAAGTCTGTATGAATCATTACTTCACAAACACACACCCAAGAGAAGAGAGTGAGCACCATCGCATCATTATATGTACATACCCTGGACTTTCTTCAACAAACTACTTAAGGAAAATGTATTTGGGGCTGGGGATGTGGCTCAAGCGGTAGCGCGCTCGCCTGGCATGCGTGTGGCCCGGGTTTGATCCTCAGCACCACATACAAACAAAGATGTTGTGTCCGCCAAAAACTAAAAAATAAATATTAAAAAAATTCTCTCTCTCTCTCTCTTTAAAAAAAAGGAAAATGTATTTATCTTCATACTAAAACCATGGAAATGATTGATATGCAGAAAGATGGTGGTAGCACACCTGAATACACACATTTGGAAATATTAATCATCTTAAAGATGATTAAAGCTTGGTATATCTCAGAAGTGACCTTGGCATATCTCAGAAGTCCCCTTGTAGCCTGTATACCCCTACTATGGCTTGAATGTATTCCTAGAACCGTTTATGTGTTGGAAAATTTATCCTCAAATTCTTGTTTATGGAATTTGGAGGCAGAACCATTGGGAGGTAATTAGGATTAGATTAGGTCATAGGGTGGGACCTCCAATAATGATTTTAGTGGCTTGCTTGCTTTATGTATGTACGTATTGGGAACTGAACCCAAGTGCACTTTACCACTGAGCTATACCCCCAGCCATTTTTATTTTTTATTTTGAGCCAGGGTCTGGCTAAGTCATTTAGTGCTTCATTAAGTTGCTGAGCCTGGCCTTGAATTAGCAATTTTCCTGGCTCAGCCGCTGAAGCCAGTGGGATTACGTGGATTAGAGGCTTTATAAGAAGAAAAAGGCCTAAATTAGCTTGCTTGCTGTCTCACCATGTGTTGTTGACCTCTGCTATGTTGTGATGTGGCATGATGCTGGTGCCATGCTCTTAGACTTCTCAGCTTCTAGAACTATGAGAAATAAATTTTTTGTCTTTATAAATTGCCTAGTTCTCAGATGTTTTGTTATAGCAATTGAAAATGGACTAAGGAACATTCAAACGAAGTTCAGACTACAATGAATATTCATTTTTTAAATGAAGACTGGTATATAGTGGAAGAAAGGTATGTCTGTAATTTTGTTGACTATATTTTTGATGCAAGGTTTAAAATAGCTATTTGTGAAAAACCAAACTACTACTTACAGTACAGTATGGTTGTATTTTTTTTTTAAGAATCATAATTGTCAAGTGCCTTATTCAAAACGACTCCCTCTTTTATTTTTCAGAAAATGTTTTAGAAAGGAACGTCACCACAAAATATCATAGGAGTCAATATCAGAAAAATGATCCAGCTGATATGTCATGGTGGGGATATATATCAGGTAGTAGGAACATGAGGCTTCAAGTTTGGACCTTCAACAAATTACTATTGCTCTCCTGCTATAATATCCTACTATTATGGTGTGGAAGAAAACAAAAGCTAGAAAATTCCAGCTCCTGCATTCAGGAAGTTCATACAGGAGGCAGACAAATGAATACATGTCATAAAATAGTGTGATGGACAAGAACTAAATTGTGGAACCAACCTAGATGCCCTTTAGATGAATGGATAAAGAAACTGTGGCATATATACACAATGGAATATTACTCAGCGTTAAAAGAGAATCAAATCACGGCATTTGCAGGTAAATGGATGGAGATGGAGAATGTTATGCTCAGCGAAGTAAGCCAATCCCCAAAAAAGCAAATACCAAATGTTTTCTCTGATATGTGGATGCTGATCCACAATTGGGATGGTGGGGGGATGGGGAGAAGGGAAGAACGGAGGAACTTTAGATAGGGCAAAGGGGAAAGAGGAAAAGGGAGGGAGCATGGGGTAAAAAAGATGGTGGAATGAGGTGGACATCATTACCCTAAGTACATGTATGAAGACATGAATGGTGACTCTACTTTGTGTACAACCAGAGACATGAAACATTGTGCTCTATAGATGGAATATGAATTGTAATGCATTCTTCTGTCATGTATAACAAATTGGGATAAATAAATAAATTTGAAAAATAGTGTGATGGGTGTTCCTGTAGTGGTTCTAAGCAATGCCTGCACGGTAGTGATAATTTAGAGAACATGGAACATTTAGAATCTGCACACAGTTCTGGAGAACTGCTAAGGCAAAAGATAAACCATCCAAAATCAGCTACCCTTGAGTCACAGAAGAAGAGATCCCTGGAGATCAAAGATGAAAGTTAGCCAAGGACAGACCCTGCAGAGGACTCACAAGTCAAAGAGAAGGAGGGAAAAGCCAGAGGAGAGGCCACGTGACAGAAGAGGTCCGAGATAGATGATGGGTTGGTGGACCAGGAAGGCCCTCCCCAGATGCCAGTGCATCTGGAGGACTTCCCAGCCTCCAGAACTGTGAGAAGAAAATTTCTTTTTAAATTACCCAGTCTCAAGTATTTTGAGAAAAGGGACACTTTAATTCTCAGGGATGGGAGCGAGGGTAAAAGGGAAGAACTAAGAGGATTTTTTTTAAACTTGTATACGACGGCGGAATGCATTACAAATATTGAAAACAATGCTGTTCTGTTTATGAGCTTGACTTTGTGAATGGATTTGGAGATGAGATCAAGGTTTAGAGCAGATGATGAAAAAAGAAGAGTGGAAAAGCTTTTGAAAGAACCATATGTGTGGACTGCAAACATGGGAGAGAAGGGACTATAATTAAATAGGAACGAGCCAGGCAAAGAAAATAAAGAGGGGAGGGGTCCTGCAATGGTGAAAGACGGGGGAGGGGATCAAGTTATTATGGAAATAACTAGGGTACAAAGCAGACAAAGATCAAGATTAGAGAAGCTGCAGTGAAGACAAGGAGGAAAAACTGTGTGCCTCCTAAATATCTTAAAAAGACACCAACGTGCTAGACATAGTTCACCAAAGGCCCCTGGACGCAGCTTGCCTCTTTGCCATTACCATGGTCACATGACATGGCAGCTCCCATGCTAGTCAGGTTTCCATTACTGTCATCAATACCTGAGATAATTACAAAGAGAAAAGGTTTATTTTGGACCACTGTTTTAGAGGTGATCCATGATTGATTGGCTCCACTATTCAGGGCCTGTGGTGGCACATGATGGTAGAGTACATAATGGAACAAAACCACTCACTTCGTGGACAGGAAGCAAAACAGAGCAAGGAGGGAGCCAGTCTGACAATCCGCCTCAAGGTCATGCCCCCAATGACCTTGGACCTTCCAATAGGCCCCACTTTTCAAGGCTCCGCCACTTTCCAAAAGTACTACCTTGGGAAACAAATTATTAACTCATAAGCCTTGGAGAGACAGTCAAGACCCACTATTTTTGTACAATCAGTGCAAACAATTACACTGCCTAAGAGTCAAACAAGATCTCAATGTTGTTATGAGAATGAATTTGACCTTGAAGCCCTTCTAGAAAGGACTGTAGCAATCCCTGGGTATCCATTGAGCAGACTTTGAGAAGTAGTATTCGGTATAATTTTCCTATCTAACTTACAATTAAATTATCTTCCACCACCCCCACACTTACGTGCTTTGGGTGACAGGTTTCAAACTGTTCACTACATCTTTAAAAAACACTATCCAAAAGCAAAATCAAAAATAATTTTGAAAAACATATTAAACAAAAAGCCAAGCATAGTGGCACACACTAGTAATCCCAGCACTCAGGAGGCTGAGGCAGGTGGATTGTGAGTTCAAAGTCAGATTCAGCAATTTAGGAAGGCTTTAAAGCCACATAGTAACACCCTGTCTCTAAGTAAAATATAATAAATAGCTAGGAATTATCAAGAATACAAGCAACAATAAATGTTGGTGAGGATGTGTGTGTATGTGGGGTGGGGTAAGTACACTCATACACTGTTGTTAGGACTGCAAATTGGTGCAACCACCATGGAAAGCAGTATGGAGATTCCTCAAAAAATTTGGAATGGAACCATCATTTGATGCAGTTATCCCCCTCTTCAGTATTTATCCAAAGGATTTAAAATCAGCACACTACAGTAATGCAGCCATATCAATGTTTATAGCAACTCAATTCACAATAGCTAAACTATGGAACCAGGTGCCCTTATTCAGATCAATGAATAAAGAAAATGTGCTATATATACACAATGGAATATTACTCAGCTATAAAGAAAAATTTGTGAGTAAATTGCGGGATATGGACACTATTCATGCTAGTGAAATAAGCCAATCCCAAAGAACCAAAGGCCAAATGTTTTCTCTGATATGTGGATGCTAATTTACAATAAGGGGAGGGGGTGGGGAAGAATAGAAGTACTTTGGATTAGACAAAGGGGAATGAAGGGAAGGCAAGGGGAATGGAAATAGGAAACAGAGTAGGATGAAGTTGGACACAACTTTCCTATGTTTATATATGAATACACTACCAATGTATTCCACATCATGTACAACCAGAAGAATGGGAAGTTGTACTCCAAGTATATACAATATGTCAAAATACATCCTACTGCTATGTATAACTAAAAAGAACAAATTTTTAAAAATATATTTTAAACATATATATATATATATGAATTAAAAAGAAATAAATTTGAACCTAATTTTTAAAAAATTAATACATGCATTAAAAATAGGGGGGTGGGTGTCTGTGAATGTGACTCAGTGGCTAAGCATCCCTGGGTTCAAACCCTGGTACCTGACACCCCCCAAAAAATTACACAAAAATATTCCCTCTATTTGCAGACATTGGACCTACGTAAATCTGAGTTCTGAGTTCCAAATCTCTTTCATATATGAGAAAACAAAATTTTCCTCCTTTGTCTTCTGTGACAAGTACCCATTTTCCTTAGAGTTTATATGGCATGAATGTGAGTCTCATCATAGTCATGGTTACTCACTATGTTTCTGATTATTCATTAGGGAGGCACACATAAGAACTGTGCCCTTTACCCAAGTGTGAGCCAAGCCTCTCATGGTGGAGTTTCTCAACCACTGTTTCAGAAAGACTGTTCAACTACATTCTTAAAAGGGACTCCATTTCCTTCGATTTATCATAGACTAAGACCTACAAGTTATTTTTCATATTTTTAGGCTTCACTCTGTTTCTCTCATTTTGTGTCTATGAAATTGATTATTCTGGACTCAAACGTGATAACATGTTAATTTATTATTTTTGAAATAGCCATTAAATGTTTCTAAGAAATCTATGCCTTGATACAATAATGACATTCTCAGGTCAATCTGAGAAAGATTCATAATCGAGAAGAGATAATTTCTATGTGCTTTGAAGAATATATTGACTCTAGATAGTTGGAGAACTAATCTCATTAATTTGCTGCTAAATTTTCTCTGCTTCCTCTTGGAGGCACAGACATCTACCCTATAACTCACACCAGCACTCCCAATCTTCTGCTTGAAATATGCTTTTCTCACCTTTGCTTGGCGTATTTGGTTTGGCTTAGATATCAGCCTGCCCTGAATATCTATCTGGATGCCATTGTAACTACTCTCGTCTCCAAGATGATAGCACAGAAACTTCTATATGTTTTTTTCTATGCTGCATGTAACACAATGTCCTTATGGTGATATACATACATGTCTATTTTTTCTATTGAGAGGAATTTAAGCTTTCTGAGGAAACGGATCATGTCTTATGTATCTCTGTATCCTAGTAACTAATATGGATCAGTGTATACTTACAAGTCATTACTTTTTTTAAACATCAAGAAATTGTCAGTAATTGAATAAGTTAAAAAAAAAAACCACACACACACACACACACACACACACACACACACACAAGAAGGAGGCTTCCAGAGTTAGAGAGAAAGAACAGGAAAATACCAATAGCATAATATCAATAGCACAAGAAACATTAAGGATGAATAATGCCAATTGCTTATCATCATTCTTACAGTGTAAAGAGTCTTTAAGAGATAAAATAAACTCTAAAATAGACAGCTGCACATGAAATGGAATCACTCCTTCCAGATGCTAATAGACAAATAAGTAATAAATAAGAAAGCTAAGCCCAGCCAGGGTCCATATGAACCCACTCATCTATACATTCATTCAACAATTTTCTCTATATGAAGGGATGCTAGTGATCTATCTGGAGTTTTATTAATGATGATGGGAGTCATTTATCGAAGTTCATTCATTCTTCTGATTTACATATCAATTATAACAAAAAAGAATTTCCAGGTTCCAAATGTTCAACTGACCAACCTTCCCTGTCCAAGTCTTCTTCACTTTCATTCAGGGAGTTTCCTTCCAAGATGACATCAGTTCAGTCTCTATTACTACAACTATTATCTTTAGCTATTTCATGTCTTTAACTGAACACCCCCCTCCCTTTCCCATTTTCATCCAGAACATCTGCAGAACTGTGCCAGAGTAGCCACTTTAAGATTTACTGCCTACAAATAAATGAAACAGACCCCAATTGCTTCTAACCTGGATGCTTTCACCAGCTACCAGAGTCATCATACTAAAACCATGTACCCCCTTCACCTAATCACTGACCAGTACAGACCCAGATTCCCTTCTGTCATTACTAATTCCACCAAATATTCTGACCTCCATCACCTCTAGACCCAGAGAACCCCTGCATCTGAATTCAACTAACTTATCTCCTAGGAAAAAAAAATTACTACTTCTTAAAGAGAGGAAAATATTTAGATGGGGTATATTGACATTGACTCATATCCAATTTTGCTACCTGAGTCTATCAATTATGCTAAGCAAATTTTTCTCAAATGATGTTCAATAGAACAACTTATGATTGCTGATATTCATTAGGAATTGCTTTATATCCATTTTGTAAACTCATGATGCCAAATATTCTTAGAAGTTGTGTTGTTGAAAAGACTATCGAATTTTTCCTCAAATTTAATCAATCACAAAATGTATGTATGTGAAAGACAAGAGGTCAGGGAGGGAAGGAGAGAGAGAATACAAAATAGTAATACCTCCAAGAAATCAGTGTTCTAAGGGACACAAAGTGGAAATACTGAGCCAGGCCAAATTTTTAACAGTTTCTTTATTCAGTTTCTTTACAATTTCACAAGGTAGTCATGCTAAATTTTCGCCTCTTTCCTCAAATATCATCACCTCTGTCACTTTTCTATTTATTAAGAGATCTTGCTACATAGTATTGTTCCTTTTAATTACGTCACATCCACTTCTTATAGATTTCCTCTCACTCTTTTGCTGACCACTCTGAGTCTCTAGTGCCAGGTCTTCATTCCCTGTTCCTGACCCCTATATAGCTTATATCTTTAGCTTGTGTTTCCTTTCCAATCCCCTGTTTCCCTTCCATTTCCAGACAAACAATACTTTCTCAATATTTTCCCTGGATATCTCAGAAGCACCTGGGGATAAAATAAATCTAAAAACAAACTCATGTTTCCTTCTCCCCAAACCTTTGATGATCCTCATTCTAATAAACTGGAAAACCTAGCCAGAGACATGGGGGGGTCATCTAGATAGTTCTGTATTTCACTTCCACATCTAATGAGTTGAGTTTCAGATCATGTCTACTGTCATCATCCTTGCCCCAAATACTACTGTATCTCTATTTAGCTACTTCAGTATCATGTGTGTTCTTCCTATAATTTTGCTGGCTATCTCTCATAGCACCACTGTGATTTTTTAAAAGAAGATCCAAATCAGAACATGTACACGCACACATAAAATTCCTTAATGGTTAGTCATTGTTCTAGAATAACACCACAAACTTTAACATAACACTTCATAGACTACAAACACTCCCTTTATTTTCTGCATTGCTTCTCATGCCATGTTCCCACTTGCTGAGTATATTTCATCCTCAATGATTTCCCCGTTTCTCAAATAAATGCTGCTCCTAAAGCCTAAAATATCCCCTCTACCACTCATCTTCCATATCTATCACTTCCTTATTTCAGCTTTAATCTTACTACTTTGGAGAGTCCTTCCCTGCCTTAACCCACCAAGCTGAATCCTCCTAACATATTCTAATTGTAGAAATGTATTTTTCCTTCATAGTACATATCCCAACTATAAATAAATATTTAAGGCCTGATACTCACATTGAAAGGAAAGCTCCCTCAACACAAGGATGATGTCTATTTTTGTTCATAATTGTACACACAGCATAGAGCATATGCCTGAAATAAAGCACCCATTTAATAAAGATCTAATAGAATAATGAATGAATGGAGTTTATTACATATAAACACCCTCAAATTTCTGCACTTCTCCCTACATTTTTGCTCTTCTTTCAGTCTCATCTTTCCTTCCATCTCTTTGCAACAGAAGTAATTAGCAGGAGTTAAAATGGGTACAGTTCCAGAAGTGTCTGGTTTGAAGTAGTAGAGACAAACATAATACTTGAGAATATCAATGATAATGGCCAGGAATCTTGCACGTATGTCCAATGGCTAAGTGGCTTTTCAGGTATCTGAAAGTCTTGAAAATTTAACCACATGTTGGCAGACAAGTGAGAAAACCCAAAATTCAGAGCCAGATACACATGAGATACTGTTCGGAATTACATAACTTCCTAAATAAGGTCAGTGAAGGAAAACATGATAGACGTTCTACATCCTTATTAACATCCTTTAATTAATGCATTGCCCAATTAAATTTCAATTGATGCAATCATGGATAATAACAAGGGAAGGTTGATGACCCTATCAAGCATAAAACATCAAAACTATCAAATTTCAACTCAGGACCTAATTTTAGTAGCAACCAAGTTCATAGCAGATATTTACAACAAAAATTGCGCCTACTACCATAAATTTAAAAAAAAAAAAAAAACTCCTTTATATGACTATACACAAGCCAAACCTGAAAGTCTTCTGCATAAGCTATAATATTTCTAGTCTTAAGTATATTACTGTAATATCATCAGAATAAAAGAATTTAAGGATGGTCTAATGAACATGTATTACATCAGATTGGCAAAATGTATTGCTTGCTAGTCGACAATACCATTTCCCTAAGGCTTGCCTGTCATCATAGAAAATTACTGGGAAATGTTTAGGGTATGTGTTCCATGAAGAACTAAATAGTTATAAAAGAGTTGATGTGCAAGAAATACTTGCTGTACTCTACCAAGCTAAAAGATTTGTTAACATTCTCAAAAAGAAAAAAGAAGAGGCAGATTACAGAACAGAATATATATAAAAACAATGGCTAGAAGAGACAGAGAACTTATAAATAATTTGACACCACACACGAGGATGTGCAATTCATGTTCCTCTGAGGGGAGATCTCTTGACAGACCCAAAGAAGCTTTAAGAAAAGGAAGCAAATAAACATTTCCATTATTAAACAAAGTTTAGAATCAACACAAAACACAAGAAAAATACTAGCAGGAATCAAAGCTAGAATTCAGTCAACATAAAAGTACTCCAGAAATAATTTTTATTAATTAATGATTTATTCTTCATATACATTTTTAAAGAATTTGATGACAATAATAACATGCACTTTCTTCTTTCCTCTCTCTTTTTAAGTAATAGAAGCCTTGAGAATTTCTTCATTTCAGGTCATTACATAGTGAAGAGAGGTCAGTAATTGGAACAGCATTTCTCAGGAGATTGTGACTATAATATGGGCAGAATATAGCAATCCTATAACCTTTCTACTCAAGCATATATGGTTTCTTAACTATAGACATATGGCACATTTCTCCCCACTCAAAACATCACAGTCTTTATGATCTATCTTTCTTTTTTAGGGGGTGGGACTTGAAGTGCCTTGTAAAATATTTTGCAGTAAACTATTTTTTTTCATAATTTGATAGCACTGAATTCTGGTATAGTAATTAAAACTGTATGTATATTTGAACTGCTTAAAAACCTTATATGCTCCTTGCAGAAGGTGGTTGGTTGTTATGGTTTGAATATGAGGTATCCCCAAAACCTCCTGTGGTAATGCAAAATGTTTGTAGATAAAATGATAGGATTATGAGAACTGTGACCTAATCAGTTCATCCTAGTTTGAATAAACTGACTGGGCGGTAACTGTAGAGTTGTGAGGTATGTTTAGAAAAGGTTAAGTCACTAGTGGTATGGCCTGAGAGGATTCATCTTTTCTCCCAACCGCCTTCTCCCTCAATCTTTGCTCCCTGGCTTCCACAAATAGAGTAGCACTTCTCCACCATGACCATCTATGGACTGAGACCTCTAAAACCATGGGCCTCAAATAAACTTCTCTTCTTCTAAGTTGTTTTTGTCAGATATTTTGATCACAGAGAAGAAAAGTTGACTAAAACTAGGGTAATAGCTACCCAAAGCCATTTTTCAGCAGTGTATTATGTACAAAAATACAAGTTGGAAAATAAAATATATACAATCTATGCATAGAGAAATTTTCAAGGTGTTAATATACATTACTTTATATACATTATCTTCAATATGTAACTATTATGTAACATATTTTAATATTACACTATATGCACAGAGATTCCTAAGAATGAAACCACTAGATGTAGCTAAGAAAAAACTTACTTAAAAAAGAAAAATCATACTTCAACTTTATCAAAGGTTCACTGTTTTAGTCAGATTTTTCACTGCTGTAACCGAAAGACCTGACAAGAACAATTAGAGGAGAAAAAGTTTATTTGGTTCATGGCTTCAGAGCTGTTAGTCCACAGATGGCCAGTTCCATTCTCTGGGCTAGATTGAGGCAGAACAACATGTTGGAAAGGTATGGAGGACATGGCAAGCAGGAAACAGAGAAAGCTCTGTTAACTAGGGATAAAATATAAACCCCAAAGTCTAAACCTCCATGGAACTACCTCCTCTAGCCTATCTGTCTATCCCTATCTATTTACAGTTACTGCTCAGAGAATCCCTATCAGTTGATTAATGCACTGATTAGGTAAAAGCTCTCAAAACCCAATCATTTCACTTCTAAACTTTCTTGTATTACCTTACACATGAGCTTTTGGGGGATTCCTCATATCTTAACCAGCATATTCCAAACCTGGCCCCCCAAAACTCATGCTCATCTCAAGTTCAAACTACATTTAGTCTATTTTTCAAGAGTGCCCAGAGTACTAAAGCTCCAGCAATATTCAAAAGTGTAAGTCCAAAGTCTCCTCTGAGACTCTAGGCTTACTCTCAGCAGGAGCCTTTGTAAAAACCATAAGGGGTGTGTGTGTGTGTGTGTGTGTATGTGTGTGTGTGTGTGTGTGTGTGTGTGTGTGTATCTCCACACATATATATAATGGCACAGAGTAAATAATTCCAGGAAGAAATAGGGGAATGAAAACAAGAAATTGGACCAAAGGAAGACCAAAACCCACCTGGGCAAACAAGTCCTATAGTTCCACATCCAGCATCTGCAGCACTTAGCATCATCATATTCTCTCAGAAGGGCTTGTGTACTCCACCTTTATGGTCCTGCTGGTTGCAGCACATATGGTCTCTCTCTTGGCTTGTTCCTGCTTAATTCCTGCATCTTTCCTTGGCAGATATCTCACATTCCTGGCATTTCTTAATCTTGGGGGTCTTCACTGCAATTTGGGCTTTCTTCTCACATCTTCATGCATTGCCCTTTCAGGAGCTGCACACAGGGATTCTGACCCTGTTATAGTCTGCTTGGCCTCCTAGATCGTCCTTTGAAATGTGGGTGGAAGCCTCCATGATTCCCTAATTCCAGCATCCTGCACTGATGCAGAACCATTATCACATGGTTGACAACAAGGTCTGCCACCATCTTGAGAAGGAGCCAACCCTCCTGTGACTATCAGAGGTCTCTGAGTGCTTGGGTAGATGATCATGGTAAATAAATTCCAATCCCCCAGGCCAATCTCATGCAAGCCATGGTCTCTTCTCAAAGGAATTTTTACTTTTATACTCTTGAGCCTGAGATGAGTGTGGTCTTGTAAATTTGTGAAATGCTGTTATGTTTTAGATATGAGGTATCCCCCAAAGCTCATGCGTGAGACAGTGCAAGAAAGTTTAGTGATAAAATGATTGGGTTATGAGAGTCTTAACCTGATCAGTGTATTAATTCCCTGATAGAGTTTAACTGGGTGGTAACGATAGGCAGATAGAGAAGGTGGGTCATGAAGAACATGTTTCTGGGGTATATATTTTGTCTCTAGAGATAGAATACTGTCTCTCTGTATTTTGTTGCAATGTCCTGAGCCATTTCCTCAACCACACTCTTCCACCATGATGTTCTGCCTCACATCTGGCCCAGAGCAATGGGAGCTGGCCATCCATATACTTCTAAAACCATAAAGGCCAAATAAATATCTTCTCCTCTAAAACTGTTCTTGCCAGGTCTTTGGTCACAAACACAAACACACACAAAATTGACTAAAACATATGCACGCTGGCCTACTGTTTCTTGGTAAAGTAGTTTTATTTACGGTCAATAATCTCTTTAACAATTATAATTTCTTCACCCTAGTTTTACTTACACTTTTCTAGCAGAACTTCAAGTTTTTCAAATCTCTCTGCTCTGCTTTCTGCTCTTGATTATCACATTAAACTGGGCTAAAGACTGTCAGCAATATCTTTACCACCATCTGAATGCTATCCTTCCTCAAGATTAACTAGTTCATCATCTTTAAATTAGCCTCATGGAAGTCTCAGGATATGGGCAAAATGTAGACAACTTCTTTCTACACTTAACCTATTTGCACCTCAAAATTGGTGTCTTCCTTATAAGTCAAGGAAGGATACGGAGAAACCCTTCCCTATATTCGTTGCCAGAATATAAAATGAATAGCCTCTGGTGCAATTTTTAATAGTCCTCCTTCTCCTCTGAAACTTCATGAGCACAATTTTTACTGTTCATAGTGCTAACAGAATTTTGGTCTTTTGAGCTCCTACCAGATTGCCCTCTAAGTTCTACTTAACATTCTAAAACTTTTCTAGCTTGGATCTCCAAATTTTTCAAAATTCTTCCCCACACAAACCAGCTACAAAGGCTTCTGAATCACATAATCAGGTTAGTCACAGCAAGAACCCCATTTCTGGTAACAATTTCTGTGTTAGTCAGCATTTTTTTTTTTTTTTTGCTGCCGTGACCCAAAGACCTTAGAAGAGGAAAGGTTCATTTGGTTTAACAGTTATAAAGGTCTCAGTCCATAGACAGTCAACTCCATTGCTCTAGGCTTGAGGTAAGGCGGAACATCAAAATGAAAGAGTATGAAGGAGGAAAGCAGCTCAAGACACAGAAATCAGGAAGAAAGGACTTCACTCACCAGGGACAAAATATAAACTCCAAAGGACGTCCCAGTGACCTATCTCCTCTAGCTACACCCAATCTGCCAACCTCTTATTTAATCCATATCAATACATAAATAAGTAAAAATTAGGTAAAAGCTAATTTAGGTAAAAGCTCTCATAACTCAATCATTTCACCTCTAAACTTTTTGTATTGTTTTACACATGAGCTTTTGCAGGACAGGTCATATCTAAACTGTAACATTCCCCATTTTTTGGAAAATCGTATTAGAAATGATAAAGCTATTTTTAGATTCTATATTCAAGGTGATTATAAATATAGGGGAAAATACCTATTGACTTCATTATGTCCTCTAGTTCAAACATACCCAAGCATTTACATAATTGAATGCATCATATAATATTAAAAATTACATTGTTATTTCTACTTTATATTATGTACAGACATCATACGATTCGTTATAGATGTAGATAGAATGTATTACCTATCAATTTCCTTTCAGGATAATTAAGGAGACTTTATAAGTATTTGTTAGGGAAAGGAAGCACGGAATGAGTGGGATAGAGAATTGAGGGCCTGGCATAACAGATACATGTCCAAGATGACTCAAGTTTCTGTAGGCAGCTCACTTAGTAAATACCTCCAGTAGGAAGAGATAAGTGGTAACCTAAAGAGCAAATGGAACAATGTGAAGTAGCATAGCAAGTTTCAAGTGATTAATTTCTGTAGTGGGTGTACTAATTTAAAACAAGATGAGTGCATGGGTAGGGAGAAGGAAAAGGTCAGGACCAGGAAGAAGAAGTGCTATAGATTTCTAAAAATAATCCCTCTTTAAAACTCCTTCATTGACTTATAAGGAAGGCACTAATTTTGATGTACAAATAGGTTAAATTCTGAGAAAAAGTGTGTGGGACATCAATTCAACCAGCTCAACAACTGCATCTTACTTGGGGTAACAGATTCTATAATATGTGGTTAGAGACTCTGCTTTCTATCACAATCATAATAAGATAATTTTCTTTATTTTACATGTAAAAGCAAAAACTGACCTTTGAGTCTGTGGAACTTCTGATTACAGAGTTACTTTGTTCTAAGTAGTCCTACTATCATTAAAATTATAATTTAAAAAAACTAATAATTTAAATGAAATTCTACTTAAGAGAACTTGTTCAGGTTAGTTTTCTAAATACCAAAACTACTCATGGTAAATATTTTTATAGTTCTTACTATGTGTCAAGGAGATAGACTACTGAGGGGCAAAATTATCTCATGATAATTTTCATGAGATTGGAGAAGATGAGGGTAAAGATAATCAAATGACTATGTGTGAATGTCTAGGCTGACAAGTGCCCTGAGGATTAAGTGCTTGTTCCAGTGAGACACTGTAATAAGAGATTTGACAAAAAGAAACATTTCCAAGGATATTAAGAATGAGAACTGATGGTTCCATAGACATTTACTAGGAGGAAAGAAGAAGTACAAATCTGTAGAAAATAAAAACTTTTGTTGTTCTTGTGGTGGGATCTGGATGTTTTTTGAGAAACTGAGAGAGGCCAGGTAGCTAGTGGGCAGAGATTTGCAAGATGATAAAGTAGGCAGACCATGCAAAACCTAAAACAAAGGCCATGAAAGAGACATGCTCAGAACACTTAGCTGCAAACAGCAAATAGCTATAAACTCTACAAACCAATAGTGAACATGACAATACTCAGTGCAAAGGTGATAGCCAACCCTGAGACTCAGGAGGCTGAGGCAGAAGGATTATAAACTTGAGGTCAGCTTTAAGCAACTTAGTACGAACCTGCCTCAAAATAGATAGATAGATAGATAGATAGATAAAGGTGGGGATATGTCTTAGTGATAAAGTGCCCTCGTTTCCATCTCAGTTACCCATCTTCAAACAAAACAAAACAAAACAAAAACCTAAACTGATCAAACTAAAACACCATATTAAAACAAGAAAAAAAATCATATAGTAATGATCCCATGTCATTTATTTCCATATATTTCCATCACAGCAGTGGTTATCATTTTAAATCTCATTTTCTAGGAATTCATGTGATATAGTTGGTTTGTCCAAAATAAGCATAGATATGAAAATATCAGTCAATAATTCTATGATTTGGCAGGCAATATCACATCCTAGATGAAAAAGAAACAAATATAATCCCTGGTTTTCATTAAGTCTATGGAGTTAAAGCGATTCAAGATCTAAAGCTTTTTGGTTTTGATTCTACAATTCACCTTAAGCACGTTTATAGCTCAAAAATGAGCATACTTGCAGGGAATCCACGAACCAACTCAATAAAACAATGAAATATGAGAGCATGGTTTAAAACAGCTACGTGGAGAAAGTCAATACTCCTCTCACTTCTGTTTGAAGAAACTGATGATTAAATGTTGCTTAAAACATGAATCAATTAAATTCCTCTAGGAAGTTATGGGAACACAGATGGTTAATCCAATTCATTTTCATTAATGTAATACGGTATATATTTTTGAGGATGCTATATCATGTGACACACACTATATCCTCCTTTCAGATTAAAGTTTATGGTATGTCAACTACTAACCTAAGTAAAGATTAGTAAGACTTTAAAGCATGCCTGTGAAATCCAATCCTGAGAAGTGTAAATTTAGACTTCTAATTCTCTCTACCCTACCTGCTTTCTCCCCCACCCCACCCGCTTCCTTCTTATTGGATTAGAATTGTTTAATTACAAAGGGGTGTGGAATTTTCCTTCCTTTCTATCTTTATTTATTTATTTTTCTCTGTAACTGAACTTTTAAAAGGATTCACTTCTAAGGTTTGGTTTTAGAACCTTGTGATATTTTATTTGTTACCTGAGTATGAAATAAAAATTAACCTATTTTCAGACAAACAATTCAACTGACACTTATACTTGGATATTTTTACAAACACATTTTTGACATGATGTTAATCATTCACCTCAGTTTAAGAAAAAAAAAAAAAACAGGAATGTATTTGAACTACTTCCTATTCCCCACCCACAGTCTATCCTTTCCTACTTATCCCATAAACTCACCATGCCATATAAGGAGTTTATTTTAAGAATCAGAAGCTGCATATTTAACCAACTGTAAATATTATATACTGCTTATGTAAAGACTTAACTATGAACTTGATGATAGTCAATAGCCCTAAATAAACTATAAAAATTTTTGTTTTTAAAAACTCACTAGGATATACTGTATTTAGTAACTATGTGGTTTCACTAGGTTTTAATTCCTTAGTAAACAGGAATTGGGCCCTCAGGATTGTGGTTTTTGAAATTAGGGTGTGTTTAGACTTGGAAACTGCCCAAAATTCATTCACATCTAGAAGGGACAGCTCACTGCCAAACATATGCAATCAGGAGAGAAAAAAGATTACATTCTAAATAAGGTTTGTATAACAAATACTTCCATCTGTTTCACAGAGATCAAATAGAACTACTTTAAAACAGTCCAATGATATTTAAGCATCTGGCAAAAAGAAAGAGTGTATTTATGGGAAAGGATTCAGGTTAGCAGTATTTTTTTTTCCCTCAAGGATAAGTAGTGCAATGCTAAATAAGTTTGTGGCACATATATTTAATGAGAAAATTTGAATTTAAACATTAGCTTATTTTTTTCCTAGATAAAATTTACAAATCCCCTCAAATGCTATTATTAAACCATTAAGGCAAAATTAAGACTCCACTCAAGATATTTTTCCCACACTGTTTCAGAACTGATATTAATAATTACAGTTTTACCAACACAATAGTTTGACAGATTTCCAAGAAGGACCCAAGCCAAGTCTAAGTACATGCATATCACTTTCTGTTTCTGAAGACTCCTTCACAAAAACAAGACTCAAGCCACAAATTAAATGTGACTTAACATGCCAGATAAGACCGTACCTCCCCAAACCTCAACCCTCCATACCATCTGTACTAGTTACTGCCTCTTACTTCCCAATTTAGTTTCTGGAACCCACTCTGAGATAATGGAATGGGTGGGCTCAGTATTTATTCCTTACAGTGAACATGATAATAAGCTTTGCCTGTAGGAGGTTCCAGAGGGACTGCAGGAGGAAGAGGGCTCTTTGTCCCACCCTGGTGTGCTGTGGTTTGGCTTTTCTCCTTCCTGATGTACTGTTGATTAAAAGTATTATTGATGTTTGAGGACATCTGAGGTAGCACACTCAGAGTGCAGAGCCCACTAGCAATTTTGCAATCCTTGCCTAGCCCAGTAATCACTTCACTCTCTAGGCAGACACCATGCACTATGCACCTACACTAGCCATGGCTCACCTGTGCCCTGATGTTTGTTTCCTGGGCCCTTCAACATGGGAATAGAAACTCCAGGTTTCAAGTATACTGTAGCATCTGTCCCCTATGTGCTGCTCTACTGAATGTAGCTTACCTGTCTCTGAGAAGTTTGTTTCCAGCTCACCCAGAAGCTGTTGGCCAGCTGTGGCCCAGGCAAACCACTGGGCTATGATCATACTTCTCCCCAGTCAGATCTGCATACCAGCTATCCTTCCTTGAGCATGCTCATTCAGCCCTAGGGTACCATCAAAGTTGCCTTTACATCTTGTGCTCTCCTACCACAGGGTAATTATTCACTATGATGAGTTTCCCTTTTTGCATTACTGCATTGCTTCTGTCCCCTGATTGAACCCACACTGCTAAGACTATATAGTACTCAGAAGCCTCCTGTTCCAATTTGTGTCTTGAGACTATTATAGATTCTTATATTTTCCAATCTCTTTGAGTAGGTGAACAGACATGACCACAACAGAATTCTTATTTCTCCTTCCCTCCCTCTCTCAACTCATCCTTCCTATGGCCTGGACTGAATATCTTGGGATCCCTCTTCATTCCTCTTCCCCTTTGTCTCTCTCTCTCTCCCCTACTAAATATCCAACCTATCATCAAATTTCTTTGGCCTTCTCTTCAGAATGTTTCCAGAATCTGATCACTTCTTATCAGCTCTGTTGTTTCCTCTGAGATTGAAGCCATCATCATCTCACGTGCAAATGGTCTTCCAATAATCTATTCTCTTGTATCAGAGCATTCCTTCTAAAACATGAATTCTGGACTCAAAACCCTGCACTAATTTCCCATTTTCATCAAAGTAAAATCAAAGTCTTACAAAGACCTATGAGGTTTTAGAAAAGCTGAATTCCCCAACATCTCAAATTATCTCTATTTTCCCCTCCCTAGGACCACAGCAGTCATTTGAGCTTTCATGCTGTTCCTTGAATACACCAGGCTCTCCCGCACTTCATACAGAGCATCATGTGCTACATTTCCATCTGACTTCTCTTCCTCATCTCCTGTAAGTCCTAGTTCCTGTAATTCCTATTAAAAAATAATAATATTTAAAATTGTACCACCATCCCAGGCAATCTCCATTTCCCTCATGTTAATTTTTTTTCTATAGCATAAAACATTTTAAAAACTATAAATGTATCTATTCTAGAAAACTGTAAATTTAAGAACTTGAAAATAATTTTACTGATCTCTTATAATGCTGGATCACTTCCAAATATTACAATAAATACCCTAGAATAATAAGATGACATTTTTCATTATCAGTTCTGCTGATAAGAAATACAAAGAGGGCTGGGATTGTGACTCAGCGCAGAGCGCACGCCTAGCACTGGCGGGACCCAGGTTCGATGTTCAGCACCACATAAAAATAAAATGCATTGTGTTGTGTCCATCTACACCAAAAAATAGATATTAAAAAAAAAAGAAATACAAAGAAAGAAATACATAAAGGAAACACATTCAATTATTTGTTAATAAGTAAAATAATAACAGTGTTAAACTGTGTAATAGATAGGTCCCCTGGCATTATATAATAGATATGTTTCTGCAAGTCTGAATTTATTTAAATTGAACAATAGTAGCATCTTACAAACTACATAATAATATTGTTCTCTCTGGATTAATAATTTAATTGAAGGAAGGATTCAGCCAAAGATACACTTCAGTTGAAGACTACCATTTAATTAGACATGTACTATGGCTCTAAGCAGTTTCATTTTCAATTTTAACAATTTCCCCAATTTATTTGATTATTTAACATATTTTTTCCACTACAGATTACAAAACTAATAGTGATGCATTAAATCCAGTTTAAAAAATATAATACTAGGGAACCCATGCTTTCAAACATGATCAAATTCTTTTTTCAGTGAACCTACATATCAGAAAGAATACTAAACTCACTTAAGTGTTTTATTCAGAATAATTAAATATAGTTACATAAACAGAATACTTTGTTGCCCTAGGTACAGTATAAAATCATCCAATGCAACAAAAGACAGGAAAAATGTGGCCAAGTCTCAAAGGAAAATACAATCAGCAGGTACCACAACCCCAAGATGACAAATATGTTCAATCAGACAAATGATTTAAAGCAATTATTTCAACTATGTGCCATAATGGAAAGGAAAATAAATTAAAATGTATTTTTATGTTTAATTTTTAATTTAAAAAAGTGAAGTTTTAAGGAGAGAATTCTGGGAAAACTAAAAATTTGTTTCCCCATATAGACAATAAAATCAGTAGCAGAATCAGTTTGATATAACTATTTGGGGACTCTCTCTAATTAAGGCTTATAACTTCCAGGAAGGGCCTGTACTTTGAATTGCAGTTAATTTGAGTCAATTTCAGCTCTTAGCATATAAGCAGATCCCCAACCCCCACACCCCATCCTGTGAAAGGCAACTGTGTACTTGTTCCTCAAGCAATTTGCACACAGCTTACAGGAACCAAAGTATGCATAAAAGGACTCTACCCACCAAATATCAGGGATCTGTGCTCTGATTACTCACTCACTATTGCTTATAATTACACAGATGCAAAGAAGCAGGAAGCTACTGTTGTTTCGCCTCCCCTCGACTGTTGCAAGTTTACTGCCTGGTTGAAGTGACTGTCAAGGGCCAGAGCTCTTTTTTACATCATTCTGTTTTCTCCTTTCTTCGTTTTGGCATTGAGACTAGGACATATAAAAGTAACTGCATATACAGGAAAAATTAGTGATTATGCATTCCCAGTGGAAAGGTACACAGAGTTAAAAAAAAAAAAAATGAATGTAAGCATTCATACCACAGGCTGATTCTTGGTCTGTGTAGACCACCTATATCAACCATAAGAACCAAAATAGAAAACAAAATCACAAAAAAAGAAGGAAAAGAGGAGGACCTAATTTCCAGAATTAGATTCAAATGTCCAGTTTTAGATTCAAATGTCAAGTTTTCAACAATAAATCACAGGGCATACAAAGAAACAGAAATGTATGGGCCATTGAAAGGGCAAAGATAAGTCAATAGAAAGACACAATGGCAGATCTACTAGTCAAAAACTTTAAAACAACTACCTGAAACATGCTCAAGGAACTAAATAAACATGAAGAAAATTAAGAAAATGATGTATCTATACAGAGACATAAAAGATATGTATAGACATATCTATACAGTATCTATAAAGAGACATAAAACCTAAAAAGGAAATAAAAAGAAATTCTGGAGCTAAAAGTACAATATAAATGAGAAATTCAGTAGAAAGATTCAAAGGCATACCTGAGTGGGCAAAAAGAAGAATTCATGAACTTGAAAATAGGACAAGGGAAAGGATCATGTCTGAGGACTAGAAAGTAAAAACAAACAAACAAAAAAACATGAAAAGAGGTTAAGAAACCTGTGGGACACAAGAAACCAAACCAAACATGGTTTGTGTTGGAGACAGAAGAAAAAAGAGGCATTGAGCATAGTTGAAAAACAATGCCTAAAAATACTTGAGCTTTGATGAAAGATATGAATATAAACATTGACACCAGTATGAGTCCATAGATAACCACACCAAGACACATTATAATCAAAGTTTTAAAAGACAGACAGAATCTTGACAGCAGCAAGAGAGAGGAGGCAACTTGTCATCAACAAGGGATCCTCAATAAGATTATCAGATGACTTCTCGCCAGAAATTAGGGGAGTAAGAAAGCAGTTCAAAGTACTAAAAAAAATAAGTAAATGGTCAATCAAGAATCCAGCAAAAGTGCCCTGAGAAGTGAGAGAGAGATCATAGCATATCAAAGCTGCAGTGGTTCATTACCAGAAGACCTGCCCTGTAAGAAATGTTCAAAGGAATCCTGAAAGATGAAATGAGGACACTAGACAGTAAATTGTAACTGTATGAAGAAGTGAAAGACACAGTGAAGATTTGAGCACCTCGACCACTTTGACTCCCAGAATCAGCCACTCTCAATTGAAGACAAAGCAGATTCTCTTTGCGACCACGAAACACTAAGGTCCCCAAAGAATCATCTGAAGCAAGAAAGCTCAGCCTTAGGACCCTTTCTGGGAATGGCAAGGGAAATATTGTTATCCCTATACTTATTTTTGCAAGTCATAGAAAGAATAACAAAAACAAATATCTCACCCCATATTGAAAATATTATTCTACATTGTTGTTGCATAATGGTAGTACATTCTTGTTTTTATTTTCATATTTATATTCACATATAGCAAAGGGGAGAATAAAAAAGTTAGCAAGCCTTTGTTATATAAAATTATTCTAAACTTTAATAGTTCAAAACTATATTAAATTTCATAATTCTTCTGTTCTACACTGATTTCTCTAATAGTTATACTCAGATATCACAGTCAGGATGGACCCATATGTTGAGTCTATTAATGTGTTTGATGGTTAGACAAATGTTCTTAAAGGATTTTCTCTAGAATGTATGACTATGGATAGACTTTCTGGGTTGCTTGTTCCATACACCCTTAATTATATTAGACCACACCAAACTGCTTTTCACTGAGGTTGCATCAATTTATACTGATACAGTATAAAGTTACTGTTTTTAAAATAATGTTCACATGTTCATCAATACTCTTAAACTTTTTTGATTAGAGATAGAAATGTATCTTTATGAATTATTTTAATTTTTTTCTACTGAGAATAGACACTTTTTCATATGTTTATTAGACAAACGAGTATACTTTCTTTCGGATCATCTCTGTAACTTTGACCCATTTTTCTTTGAGGTTGTCTTTTGATACATAAAAGAAGTTTAATAGATTCTGCATCCCGATTTTTTGAGGGTCCATTACAAATGTCTTGATCCAGCTTCTGGATTATCTAAGTTAGTATTTTGGCTTGAATATCAATTATTCAATTTGTAATAAAAACTTATCAATGTTTCACCCATAAATCAAAGGCATTTCTGTATATCAGTGATAAATCCACAGAAAGGGAAATGAGGAAAACCATCCCATTTTCAATAGCCTCAAAAAAAAAAAAAAAAAAACTTGGGAATCAACTTAATGAAAGAGGTGAAAGATCTATATAATGAAAATTACAAAACCCTAAAGAAAGAAACCAAAGAAGATCTTAGAAGGTGGAAAGATCTATCTTGCTCTTGGATAGGCAAAATTAATATTATAAAATTAACCATACTTCCAAAAGCACTATACAGATTTAATGCAATTCCGATCAAAATTATAATGACATTCCTCATAAAAAAAAAAGAAAAAGCAATCATGAAATTCATCTGGAAAAATAAGAGACACAGAATACCTAAAGCAATCCTTAGCAGGAAAAGTGAAGCAGTTGGCATCACTATACCAGACCTTAAACTATACTACAGAGCAATAGTAACAAAAACAGCATGGTATTAGCACCAAAACAGACTGGTAGACCAATGGTATAGAATAGAGGACACAGAGACTAACCCACAAAATTACAATTATCTTATATTAGACAAAGGTGCCAAAAACATGCATTGGAGAAAAGATAGCCTCTTCAACAAATGGTGCTTGGAAAACTGGAAATAGATATGTAACAAAATGAGATTAAACCCCTATCTCTCACCATACACAAATCTCAACTCAAAATGAATTAAGGACTTAGGAATAAAACCAGAGACCCTGCGTCTAATAGAAGAAAGAGTAGGCCCTAATCTTCATCATGTGGGATTAGGCCCCAACTTCCTTAATAAGACTCCTGTGGGGAAGAATTAAAATGAAGAATCAATAAATGGGATGGACTCAAACTAAAAAGTTTCTTCTCAGCAAAAGAAACAATCTGTGAGGTGAATAGAGAGCCTGCATCTTGGGAGCAAATCTTTACCCCTCACATATCAGATAGAGCACTAATCTCTAGGATATATAAAGAACTCAAAGCTAAACACCAAAAAACCCCCAAATAACCCAATTAATAAATGGGCCAAGGACCTGAAGAGACACTTCTCAGAAGAAGATGTACAATCAATCAATAAATATATGAAAAAATGTTCATCATCACTAGCAATTAGAGAAATGCAAATCAAAACCACTCTAAGATATCATTTCACTCCAGTCCGGATGGCAGCTATTATGCATACTACAATAAGTGTTGGCGAGGATGTGGGGGAAAAGGAACACTGATACACTGCTGGTGGGACTGCAAATTGGTATAGCCAATACAGAAAGCAGTATGGAGATTTCTTGGAATTTGGGAATGGAACCACCATTTAATTCAGCTATCCCTCTCCTCAGTCTATACCCAAAGGACTTAAAAACAGCATACTCCAGGGACACAGCCACATAAATGTTTATAGCAACACAATTCACAATAGCTAAACTGTGGAGCCAATTTCGATGCCCTTCAGTGGATGAATGGATTAAAAAAAATGTGGCATATATACACAATAGAATGTTACTCAGCAATAAAAGAGAATAAAATCATGGTATTTGCAGGTAAAGGATGGAGTTAGAGAAGATAATGCTAAGTGAAGTTAGCCAATTCCCCCCCAAAAAATGCCAAATGTTTTATTTGATATAAGGAGGCTGATTCATAGTGGGATAGGGAGCAGGAGCATGGGAGGAATAAATGAACTCTAGATAGGGCAGAGAGGGTGGAGGGGTAGGGAGGGGGCATGGTTATTAATGATGGTGGAATGTGATGATCATTATTACCCAAAGTACATGTATGAAGACACAAATTGGTGTCAAAATACTATGTATACAACCAGAGATATGAAAAATTGTGTTCTGTATGTGTAATAAGAATTGTAATGCATTCCACTGTCATATATAAATAAAAAATAAATTTAAAGAACTTATCAATGTTTAAAGAATATAAGAAATTTTTAAAAAATAGAACTATCAAAAACATAGCCAAGTAAAGATTCTAGATTAAAAATGATATATTAGAAATAAACATTTTTCACTGAAAGAGTTGCACAGAAAAACAGAGATGACAAGAGAGGGTCAGTAAAAGTATGATGAACAGAAAGAACAGAACCTGAAAAATAAAATGATGAGGGATCTGTGGGAAAATATCAGAAGTTAAGCATAGTGTTTAACACAGTTTAACATAGGGCCAGAAAAAGAGGATTGAAAGAATTGGCTAGAAAATAATATTTGAAGGTTGAAACATTAAAAATTGAAAAAGTTTCAAATGTGGAAATATAATTATGCAACATCAGGAAGTCTATAAAATCCAATAGAGAAAAAAACACACTCATATTACAATAAGACTGATGAAAAACAGATAAAAAGAAAATCATAAAATCAGGCAGAGTAACAATACCAAGTAACAATGATGGAAGACTTACCATCACAAACAAGGAGGCCAACGAGACATGGAATATCTTTACGGAAATGAAATATTGTCAGCCCCAACCTCTATATCCAACAAACATATTCTTCATAAATGAAGATGAAATAAGCTATGAGAGAGAGAGAGAGAGAGAGAGAGAGAGAAACTCTCCATTGAAAAGACTTATCTAAACAATATTTCCCTTCAGACTGAAGGAAAATCTAATCTAAAGAACAAAGAAAGAACTTTAGAAATGAGGAAAATCCAGACAAATATAAAATAGTATATTTAAGTTGCTTAAATATGTTTGACTATTTAAAACAAAAATTACACTGATGTTTTATGAAATATAAGTGCTTATAGATGTTACTCATGTAACAGTGAAAATGAAATACAGCAGTAGAGGCTATGTTTACCATGTATGAGTCCCTGGGTTGGATTCCCAGCACCATCAAATAAAACAAAAAAAGGTTGGAAGTATAGCTCATTGGTAGAGATTCAGTTTAGCATGAGTTCAGGTTATAGCAAGATGGCTGGCTATGAAAGAGAAAATGCACCACTACCAGCTACCAAATATTGAACTTCAGAAATGTGTTAATATTGAACCTCAGAAGCTATCAAACTGTGAGATATAAAAACATCTATTATTTATAAATCACCTAGTTTGTGGTACTCCGTTAAAGCAGCCCAAACAAACTAAGAGTACTTGTTCTACTTTCATGGAGTAGAATTATAAGAAGGTAGACAGTGGTGACAGCAAATTGGCAAAAATAAGAGGTACCTATCTTCACTAACCCCACAGAACACCTTAATAAAAACCCTCAAAATTGGGAATAAGTCTGAGTCACCAATGTGGTTCACGGAATGGGTAACAATAAATTAGATTTAAAAAGATAAGAAAAACCATCTCGCTTTGGACCCTCTTATCTCTCCCTCTCTCCCAGGTCAGCATAGTATCATACAGAGATGCTTCCCTTGGGACAAGTTTCTATAGAGGGAAAACAACCAGAGGTGAACATCAGCTTCCCCAGCATCACAAGATGCTTCCTAGGAATTCTACTCTGGTTTCATCACATGGAGAATGCAGGGAAAAATGACACAGCCAAACTAGCTGGGGTCAGGTATAAACAAAGCAAGGAGACAGAGACCCCAGCAACTAGCAGGTAGATCTTGGCAGTAACTCTGTGTACCTGATAGGGGAAGCACCGAAACAGAGGTATCATCTAACAATACAGTCCTAAAAAGTTGTGCTGGTTGTTCCCAAAGCGGTAGAAGTCTACCTGGCTTGAACTCCTACATGGTTAACATCCAGAAGCAGCCTTGATTTAACTCAAGGTCTCACTAAGAACAGAAGACAATCACTGTAGTGAATTGTAATTCAAAGAGCAAAGAGCAGTGGCTAGCTCTGTAGTACTTGGGAGTTTAAAATGCATTCAGTCAAGCCTCAAAATGTGCACCAAGGCCTAACTGAGGTATGGATGCAAACCTCAATTATTTATTTCTACTGAACACAGCAGCTGGTCCCACTTATCCTGATCAGCCATTCCACCTAAAACCAGGGCCCTGATATAACCCTTTCCAATTGCTAAACAAAACTAGTGGTGTCATCTGGCCAGGGAACATACCCTGTGGCCTGGCCCTATCTGAAGTGATTGCAATGTACATCCAACGGCCCACTTTGATTGGAGAGTCTAAACAGCTGCCTGAGCTGATCTGAGAGCAAAGGCAGCAACATAGCCATCTAGAAAACTGAAAGTAAGCTCTGCCTGACCAGGATCATTACCAGCTAGCCCATCTAGAATCACAAGCTAGACTAAACAGTGAAGGTTTACCCCTGCCAAAAAAAAAAAACATTGTAAAAGCTGAAAAACATGGCTGTCTCCTCAAATGCACAAACACCAATGCAAGAACACATATTACAAGGACTCAGGAAAATGTGACACCTTCAAAAAACAACAAAAAAAAAAAAAAAAGAAAAAAAGAAAAACTAACAAAGTTCTAACAACGCATCCTAAAGAAAGGGAAATCTATGAAATGATAGGCAAAATTTTCAGAATAACTTTCTTAAAATTCAATTAACTATAAGAATATACAGATAAAAATTTAAATAAGATTTAGAAAATACATAAACAAGACAGTTTGAAAAAGAAAGAGAAATTTACAAAGCAAATCTAAGAGGTGAGTAATACAATGATAAACTCTAAAATGCAACAGGGAGCTACACAGCCGGCACAACTGAACTGAAGAATCAATCAGTGAATTTGAAGACATTTTCAACCATCCAATCATAGGAGCAAAAAAAAAAAGAAGAAGGAAGAAATCCTGCAGGAGTTAAGGGACTCAATCAAGAGACCTAACCAATGAAAAATAGGAATTCAAAAACAAGAGAAAGCATACTTAAAGAAATAATTGAGGGGTGAGGTTAAGATGGCAGAGTAGAGATACGCTTTATTTTATAGTTTCTCTGTAGCTGGAGAACAGCTACTCAAGGAACAGCAGAGATTGCAGAAATATTGTGAAGTAGTCCTGGCTGGCACCTACTCTGAGGCTCAAGGTGGCCCAGGTAAAATGTCATTGAAAGAGGCACAGAGAAGACTATATGGAGTGAGATTCAGATCATAGATGAGAATACAGCTGTTTTCTCCATGAGTCCAGTGCGTCTGTAACCACCTGAAAAGAGTAAGGAAACCAAACAAGACATGATTGCACATGGTGACTGAGCCTCAGAAGGCCACAGTCATGTGAATGTGGTAGAGTAGATAGGACTTGCTATCCCCTCTCCATCCTATAAAAGTAGGCTTCTCAGGAGGCACCCAGCATCCAGATGGGTATTGGGGATAGGCACTAGTCAGTCCCTAGAGGTCAATATAATCTGTCCAGAGTATACTCCACCCAAGAACATTTCCATCGGACTTGGCATCAGTTGCAGGAACATCCTGTTTAGAACCCCAACTTTACCCTCGGAGTAATATAATCTGTCCAAAGTAAACTCCAATTGATGGTACATCCCATTCCAAGCTACTGTGTACTGGTGAGCAAGGAATCTTAAGAGTCATTTCAACAAATTTTGGTCCCAGGCCACCCCAGCTGGCAGCCTGATGAGCAACATAAAAGGAAGGAGGGTTTAATAAACCTTCTCTAAGGGGTGCATAGACCAAGAAGAAATGGAAAGAAGTTTTATAGTTTGAATACAAGGTGTCTCCCAAAATCTTCTCCGTTAATGGAGAAATATCCAGAGGTGAAATGATTAGATTATGAAAGCTACAACCTAACTGGTCCATTCCAGCCTGACTGGACTAACTGGGTGGCAACTATAAAGCAGGTGGAAGAGGTGGGCCCTAGAAGGTTCACTTCTCTGTAGCTCTTTCTCCTTTCTCTCTGCTTCTTTGCTGCCATAAGCAGAGAGGTATTCTTCTACCACTGCTTCTACCATGATATTCTATCTCACCTCAGGCCCAAAGCAAAGGAGTCAATCAACCCTGGATGAACCTCTAAAATCATGAACCAAAATAAACTTTTTTACTTCTAAGTTGTTATCAGATATTAAGTCACAGAGATTTAAAAAAAAAAAAAACAACTAAAAAACACATAGTGAATATCCATTCTTGTTCACAGTTTTGACCATATCAGTAGAGAAAATTCTTTCATTATTATTAAGAATTTTTCATTTGGTAATTTGTTCCTGCATATACATATATACACACACATTTTTTTGGGGTGATCTTTATTCTTTTTATTAACCTTTTGTTTATTTGGGGGGTTAGTGGATTTTGGAGGATTTTCCATTTTTTTGTGGTGTTTATTTTAGTTATTTTTTCTCTATTTCTTTTCTTAATAGGCAAATTTTCTGGCTCTCTCTTTCTCTCTCTGTGTGTGTGCATATATGAAAGTTTCATCTTATTCATTTTTCTTTCTATTTCTCTTATGGTTTCTCTTTTTACTTTTTGACTACTCTAACCCTTCTTTTGCCTTCCCTTCCCATTTTCTTCTCTTTTAATCAACTGGATATTTAACATGCTTTAAAACTGTTTAGTTTATACAATTTTGGTCCACTTCATTCCTGTAGTTGTGGTTGCTAGTGTTTTGTAGGTCAGAGTTGGTACCTGGCGTTGACTTCTGGTATCTGGTTCAGTGCAGCTTGTTGTTGTTGCTGTTGTTTATTTGCCTTTTCATGTGAGGTACTAGGGGTCCAGCATGGCATTTCAAGTTTCTGGGGTTGAAGCTCTGAGGCTGAACTACAAACCCAACACAGCACACACTGCACCACACAACCCAACCCCACTCTAACTTCAGCAATGCTTTAACACAAAGAATAGAGGAATTTATCAGGCGCAGTGGTGTGCGCTTGCAATCCCAGTGACTTGGGGGATTGAGGCAGGAGGATTGTAAATTCAAAGTCACCCTCAGTAACTCAGTGACACCCTCAGCAACTTAAAAATAATGTATTTCAAAATTAAAAACAAACAAATAAACAAACAAACAAAAACAAACATTAAAAGGGAAAGGGATGTAGATCAGTGGTAAAGTGCTCCTGGATTCAATCTCCAGTACCAAAACAAACGAATCAAAACAGAATAAAAAAATAAAAATAAAAACTCCATGCTGATGGGCAGGCCCCAGGATGGCATGGCTCTCAGGGACCTAAAGACTCATTTCCTAGACATCTGCTCCTATAGCAACACCAGAGATAAATAAAACAAAAACTGTGGACACCACATGTGCAAGGGGCCTCAAAATATGTCTCTTCCATATACTTTAAACATATACTTTGAGAAGATATATTTCACCATATAATTATTTCAAACTTTACTGTAATTTTTTTTTTTTTGCAAAAAAACCCCAAAACAACAACAAAAACAAAAAAACGGGTGCAACAATTATGTGAAGCTGTTTTTAATTTTATGCCAGTATTACTCAAAACCAATTTATTTCTAAACTGTCTGACACAAAATTAGGATGAACAGAATACTTGTGAATATATGTTAATGCAGTGATGATAATTATGTGGGGAAATATGGCATACTATGAAACCCACTAATATATTTTACAATTCACAGCAATCTGATATCCCAGGATGCACCATCAAATGAAGGATGTGCCCTAAAAAAGCCCTCCTTACTTAAAAGTGGAAGAGAAATACAACACAATGCATTGAATACTAACATAGAAATAAAAGAAATGTGAAAAAACAAGGCAACATGACACTTCCAAAGGTACATAATTTCCCAGTGACTGATTCCAAAGATATTGAAGTTTATGAAATGCCAGATAAAGAATCAAAGGAATGATTATTTTAAAAACCTATGAATACTAAGAGTACACAAACAATTGAATGAACTAAGGAAGAAAGTATAGGACATGAATAAGCAATTCACCAAAGAGAGACACTGAAAAAGAACCACATGGAAAGTTTGTAGATACAAATAGAAACAAACAAAAACACAGTGGAAAGCATAATTATACGCTATTCAAGCAGAAAACAGTTTGTCTTGAGGTCAAAATGCATGAACTAAAACATTCAAATATTAATAAAGAAAAAAAATAAGAAAATAGGAACTGAATATAAAAGATCTCTACCACAACATTAGAAGATCTATTTTAAGACTCATAGGTCTTGAAGATGGAGTATAGAAACAAAATGGCAAAGAAAAACATATTTGGTAAAATGATAGTAAAAAAAATTTCCCAAATTTTCAGAATAAGATGGATACTTAGGTATCAGAGGCATTTAGACCACCAAGGAGACACGACCAGAAATGAATTATTCCACAGAATATCATAGTTAAAATGCCAAGAATTCAGAACTCAGAAATAATATTAAAAGCTTCAGGAGAGAAGTGGTGTGCTACTTGTAAAGGCAAACCCATCAAAAGAACAGCAGATTTCTCAACATAAATTCTAAAGGCCAAGAAGGCATGAAATTATGTATTTCAAGCAATGAAAGAAAAGACCTAACAACCTGGATTACTATATTCATGAAAACTGTCTTTCAAAATTGAAGAAAAATGGAAACCTTCCAGAATAAGCATCAACTAAAAGAATTCATAATCTAATGATTATTATTATTATAACCATTGCAGAAGATACTTAAGATACTTAAAGGAATCCAACACAGAGAAAAAAAAAATTAAGAGAGCATGGAAAAGAATAAATCTCATTACAAGAGTAGATACAAATGAGAATAAGTAATAAAACAGACATTACATATAAAACATGAAGTAATATATATCACTCTATGATAACAATGAAAATGGTCTCAATTCAGCTATTAAAAGACAGACTTTCAATAGACTTAAAGACAAGAACTACATGATTATTTCAATAGATGCAGAAAAAAACATTTGACAAAATTCATGAATGGATATTCATGTTCAAAACATTAGAAAAACTAGGGATAGCAGGAGCATACTTCAACACTGTAAAAGCTATCTATTTTAAACCCAAGGCCAACATCATTCTAAACAGAGAAAAATTGGACATCTTCCCTCTAAAAACTGGACTAAGACAGTGATGCCATCTTTCATCACATCTTTTCAACACAGTCCTTCAAACCCTAGCCAGAGAAATTATAGAAAAGAAAAAAATTAAAGGGATACAGATAGAAAAAGAAGAGCTCAAACTATCCCTATTTGCCAACAATATGATTCTACATTTTTTTAAAAAAAATATTTTTAATGGTAGATGGACAAATACCTTTATTATATATATTTAAATGGTGCTGAGGTTTGAACCCAGTGCCTCACACGTGGTAGGCAAGTGCTCCACCACTGAGATACAACTCCAGCCCAAAGATACTGAATTTAGAAGACCCAAAACATCCACCAAAAAGCTTCTTGAATTCATAAACAAATTCAGCAAAGTAGCAGCATATAAAATTAATACTCATAAATCAATTGCATTCCTATATACTAATGATGAATCAGCTAAAAGAGAAATCAGGAAAACCATTCCATTCAAATAGCCTGAAAAAAATAAAATAAAATATTGGGAATCTGTCTAACAAAAGAGGTGAAAGACTTCTCCAATGAAAACTACAGAACACTAAAAAAAGAAATTAAAGACCTTAGAAAATGGAAATACCTCCCATGTTCTTGGATAGGCAAAATTAATAGTGTCAAAAAATGGCCATACTACCAAAAGTGTTATGCAGATTTAATGCAATTGCCATTAAAATTCCAATGACAATTTTCACAGAAATAGAAAAAGCAGTCATGAAATTCATTTGGAAAAATAAGAAGCCCATAATAAACAAAGCAATCTTTAGAGAGAAAAGTAATACAGGAGACATCACAATACCAGACCTTAAATTATATTACAAAGCTACAGTAACAAAAATGGCATGGTACTGGCACAAAAATAGAATAGAAGACACAGAAACATACATATATAAATACAGTTATTCCATACTAGACAAAGGCACCATAAACTTACATTAACGATAGCTCTTCAACAAATGGTGCTGGGAAAACTGCAAATACAAGTGTAATAGATTGAAGTTAAACTTCTATGTCTCAGCCTGCACAAAACTCATCAAGGACCTTGGCATTAAACCAGAAACCTTCCATATACTAGAAGAAAAAGTAGGCCCAATGTTACATCATATCTGCTCAGGAACAGACTTTCTCAATAAGACTCCTAATGTAAAAGAAGTAAAATCAAGGATCAATAAATTGAATGGCATCAAACTCAAAAGCGTCTTTACAGCAAAAGAAACAATCAAGAACATGAACAGAGAGGCTACAGAAAGAGATAAAATATTTACTACCTTTACCTCAGATAAAGTATTAATCTCCAGGACATACAAAGAACTCAAAAAAAAAAAAAAAAATCCCACCAAAACCCAAATAACTCAGTCAATAAAAGAACTAAACAGGCACTTCACAGAAAAGAAATATAAATGATCAAAAAATATATTTTAAAAAGTTCAACATCTCTAGCCATTAGAGAAACGCAAATTAAAACTACACTGAAATTCCATCTGACTCCAGTCAGAATGGCAATTAACAAGAATATAAGTAACAATAATATAAGTAACAATGTTGGTGATGCTGTGGGGCAAAAGGTTTATACATTGCTGGTAGGACTGCAAATTGATGAAACCACTCTGGAAGGCAGTATGGAGATTACTCAGAAAACTTGAAATGGAATGACCACTTGAAATGGTGCTGTTATCCCACTCCTTGGTATATATCCAAAGGACTTAAAATCAGCATACTAAAGTGACAGAGTCACATCAATATTTAAAGAAGCTCAAGGCACAATATCAAAGCTGTGGAATCAATCTAGGTGCCCTTCAACAGACGAATGAATAAAGAAATATATATATATACACACACACACACATACATATACATATATGTATATATATATATATATATATATATATATATATATATACACACACAAAAAAAAAATAGAATATTACTTAGCCTTGAAGAAGAATAAAATTATGGCATTTGCTGGTAAATGGATGGAACTGGAGACTATCATGCTAAGTGAAGTAAGCTAGTCCCCCCAAACCAAAGGTTGAATGCTCTCTGATATGCGGATTAACCCATAACAAGGGAGAGTAGGGAGGAAAAGTATAGAAGTTCACTGGATTACACAAAGGGGAATAAAGGGAAGAGAGCGGACACGGGAATAAGAAAGACATTAGAATGAATAGGACATAACTTTTCTATGACCATATATAACATGACCTGTGTTACTCCACATCATATTTAACCACTAGAATGGGATCAAATTCGTAATAGGTTGCACTCCAGACATGTCAAAATACACCGTACTCTCCTGTATATCTATTTAAAAAAACAAAGACAGACTTGCAGTCTGAATTTTTAAAAAAGACCCAACTGTATCTTTTCTACAAGAAACACACTTCATAAGTAAAGACATCTACAGGCTAAAAGTGAACAGAAGAAAATAATATTTCATGCAAACATACTATGAAAGTGAACATAATAGCTATTCTCAAATTCTTCAAAGCTGACTTCAAGTCAAAATTAAGTCAAAACAAATAAAGAAGGTCAATATATATTGGAATAGTGAACAATCCAACAATGATATATAATGATTTTATGTATTAATGCTCCAAACATAGGTGCACCCAATTTTCTAAAACAAACAACATGAAGGAACAGATAGGTACTAATGCAAACAATAACACTGGCTGACTTCAATATACCACCCTTACAAGAGCATCCAGACCCCGCCCCAAAAAAATCATCAACATTATTATAGAGTTAAATAATGCTTTTAATAAAATGGACTTGTCTGACATCTACAGAATATTCATCCAACCACAGCTGAATAAACTTTCTTTTCAGCTGATTACAAAACTTGCTCTAAAATAGGTTATACATTAGATCACAAAGCAAGTATTAGCAACTAAAAAATATGTGGGATAATTCCTTGCATCTTATCAGATCATAATGGAATGAAATTATAAGTCAACAGCAGGTGCAACTACCAAAACAAAAATCAAATACATGAGAATTGAAAAAAAAAACACGCTTTTGGGGTGATGAGTGGGTGATTGAAGAAATCAGGGAAAAAAATTTTTTTTAATTCTTAGAATCAAGCAAGGATAAGAACACATCATACTTGAATCTGGGGAATACTGCAAAGGCAGTTCTAAGAGGAATATTTATAGCTATGAGTGTCAACATAAAAAATCAGAAAGTTCTCAAACAAACTAATCACTGTAGTATGCTGATTCTAAGTCCTTTGGATATAAATGAGGAGTGGAATAACTGGGTCAAACAGTGGTTCCATTCCAACTTTTCTGAGGAATCTTCATACTGCTTTCCATAGTGGTTTCACCAATTTGCAGTCCCATCAGCAATGAATGCGTGTACCTTTTCCCCCACATCCTCGCCAACACTTAATGTTGCTTGTATCCTTGATAATTGCCATTCTGACTAGAGTGAGATGAAATCTTAGAGTAGTTTTGATTTGCATTTTTCTGATTGCTAGAGATGCTGGATGCCCTTCAAGAGATGGATGAATTAAAAAAAAAAAAAGTGTTACATATACACCGTGGAATATTACTCAGCCTTAAAGAAGAATGAATTTATGGCATTTGCAGGTAATGGACAGAGCTGGAGAATATCATGCTAAGTGAAATAAGCCAAATATCTAAAACCAAAGGCCAGATGTTTTCTCTGATAACAAACAAACTAATCATGGATTTCAAGGTCTTAGAAAATTGAGAACAAACCAAATCCCAAGCCAGTAGAAAGAAAGAAATAACAAAGATCAGAGCTGGTATTAATAAAGAATAAAAGAACAATGCAAGGATTGATGATACAAATAGTGTTTTGAAAAGATCAACAAAGCAGACAGATTGTTACCCAAACTAGATGAAAGCAAAAGACGACCCAAATGAATTAAATTAGAGATAAAAAGGTAACACAATACAGTAAACAACACTGAAGTCCAAAGGATAATAAGGGACTATTCTGAAAACTTATATTCCATTAAATTGGAAAATCTAGAACAAATCTAGAACAAATAAAATTTTTAGAACCATACAACCTACCAAAACTGAACCAAGAGGATACAGAAAAATTAAACAGAAAAATAACAAGCAATGAGATTGAAGCTATAAGAAAAAGCCTCCCAATAAACCCAACAAAAAAAAGCCCAGGGCCAGATGGATTCATGACTGAAATTTATAAGATCCTTAAAGAAGAACAAACACCAAAGCTCCTCAAATTATTACACCAAATAGAAAAGGAAGGAACGCTCTGAACTCCTTCTGTCATTGTGATGCTGGTCATGAAGCATAGAAGTATACATCAAGGCTAGAAAATTACAGAGTGATATCCTTGATGAACATACATGTAAAAATCATTAATAAAATACTTGAAAACCAAACTCAACAATACATTAAAAAGATCACACATTACAATCAAGTTACTTTTATTCCAGAATAAAAGAGTGGTCCAACATACAAAAATCAATAAATGTAATACACCCTACTAAAAAAAAACCAATAACAAAAATCACAGGATCATTTCAATAATGCAAAAAAAGCATTTAATGAAATTCAAAATTGCTTTATGATAAAAACCCTAAAGAAAGTAGGAATAGAAAAAAACTTATTTCAATACAACAAAGGTTTTATGTGACAAAATCAAAGCTAACCTTTTTCTAAGATTAGCTGAGGAGGGCAAAACTGAAAGAATTTCCTCTAAAATCATGAATCAGTTCTCCTGTTCATTATAGCCCTTAAAAAATTTAGCCAGATCAATTAGGCAAGAGAAAGAAATAAAAGGGATACAAACAGAGAAGCAAAAAAATTGAATTTTCTCTGTTTACCACTGATATGATCCAATATTTTGAAGACTTTCTTAAAGGTTCCACCAAACAACTTCTAGATCTGATAAACATAGTTAACAAAAGAGCAGGATATAAAATCAATAGCTTTTCCATACACCAATTATCAACCTGCTGCTAAAGGAACCAGGAAAACAATTCCATTCATGAGAGCTTAAAATGTATCTAGGAATTAACCTAACCAAGGAGGTGAAAGACCTCTACAGAGAAAATTACAGAATGCCAGAAAAAGAAATAGAAAAAGATACTAAAAGATGAAAAGACCTCATATGTTCATGGATTGGCAAAATTAATATTATTAAAATGGCTATATCACCAAAAGCAATTTATAGATTGAATGTATTCCCCATCTAAACGCCAATGATATTATTCTAAAGAGCTAGAAAAATAAAACAAAACTAAAATTCATATGAAAGAACAAAAGACACAGATTAGACAAAACAATCTTGAGCCAAAAAAAAAAAAAGAAGAAGAAGAAGAACAATAATGCTGGAAATATCATAATAATACCTGATTCCAAATTATAGTATAAAGCCATAATAAAAAAATAGCATTGTAATAGTATATAAACGGACTGTAGATAAACGGAATAGAATAGAAGCCAATCCTACACAGTCACAGTCATCTGATTCTTGACAAAGGTGCCAAAAATATACACTGGCGTAAATCATATATCATTTATCAAATGGTACTGGTAAAAAATGGATATTCACAATGTATAAAAATAAAACTAGATGCCTCTTTCATCCTGTACAAAAGTCAACTCAAAATGAATCAAAAGACCAAGATATAGCACCAGAAACTTTGCAAAAGCTTGAATAAAACATGGGAAACACTTGAACATGTAAGCACAGGCAACTTCTGGACTAGTACTCCTACAGCTCAGTAAATAATTGATAAACAGAACAGCAAAATTTAGAAAGCTTCCACATAGAAAAGGAAATGTAGAGGAGTAGTAGTAGTGTGTAGACACAGACTACACAATAGGAGAAAATCTCTGGCAGCTTCTTTTCTGAAGGAGAATTCAAATCCAGAATGTATAAAGAACAAAAATAATCAACACCAAGGCCACGAATAACAAATTCAATACATGTGCAAATAAACTAGACAGAAATTTCTCAAAAGAAGAATTTAAAATGCCCAACTATTATATGAAAAATGTTCAATATCTTTAGCCACCAGGAAAATGCAAATCAAAACTACATGGAGATTCCATTTCACTCCAGTCAGAATGGCAATCATCAAGAATACAAATGATGATAAAATGCTGGCAAGGATGCAGGGAACCTTTATTCACCGTTGGTGGGAATGTAAATTGGTGCAGTCAATATGGAAATTAGTATGGAAGTTCCTCAAAAGATTAGGAATGGAAATACCATGTTATTGAGCTATAGCTTTCCTTGTATTTATACCTGGTATGAAATACCTGGTATTTATAAACACAGTGCTAAGAAAAAATAAAAACTCTGCCAACCAAGAATACTTTCACTTAAAAAGCTGCGTTTCACAAATGAAGGAAAAATAATTTCAACAAACCCAAGCTAAGAAGTTGATCACCACTAGACCTCCCATATATGAACTGTCCAAAAAACTTCTTTAAGCTGAAATAAAATTGTTAATTAGTAACATAAATCATGCAAAAAGCAGAAAATTCAGTAGTATAGATAACACAGAGCCATAATTAGAATCCTTCAAGTTTTTAAATGATGTGTGTAACTGTATCGATAGTATGATCATTAAAAGCTAAAACTATTAATAACAATTGTAGTTAATATAACTTTTCAACAGATACATATTATGAAGTGATATAAATTCTAACATCAAAAACATAAAATGTGGAAGGAGGAATATTTATCAGCCAAAATATGAACAGAACTTTACAGAAAGAGAAAAAAAAAATCCAACTAAAACAATGGGCAAGAGATCTTCCTCCCAAAAAAGGCATCAAATTTATCCAAAACACCACTCATCGTTAGAGAAATGCAAACTTAAACCACAATGTAGATCACTTCACAGCTGTCAGAATAGCTATGATTTTAAAAACCAAAATAAAAAATCTGTTAGTGGGGACATAGAAAAAAGGGAACTCCTGTATACTGTTGGTGGGTATATAAATTAGTATAACCAATATGGAAAACTTGTATGGATGTTCCTTGATAAAACTAAAAATAGAGCTGATGGTGTCAGTGGTGGAGTGTTTGCCTACCAGGTACCCAGGCTGTAGCTTCAATCCCCAACACCACAAAACACAAACATCAACAAAAAATTAGAAATAGAATTACCATATGATCCAGATATCCTACTTCTGTTTATATACCAAAAAGATTTGAAATCATCATGTTGAGGAGATATTGGTACCCATGTTCACTGCAGCAGTATTCACAATACCAAGGGGGAAAAAAAAATCAACCTAAGTTCCCCCAATGAAACAAAAAAGAAAATGTGGTACATATACACAGTGAATACTACCTCAGTCTTCAAAGGATATTTTTCATTTAAAACAAAATGGATGGAACTGAACAACATTATCCTAAATAAGTGAAATAAGACAGGCACAAAAAGAAAAATGCTGCTGCTATTATTTGTATGTGGAATCTGAGAACTCAAAGAAGTAGAAAGTAGAATGGTAGTTGCCAGGACAGCACTGTGGGGATAATGTGAAGATGATGATCAGAAAATGCAAAGACTCATTTAAACAGGAGTAATAAGATCCTTTTAGATATATTATACACTGTGAAAAATATAGTAAAAAATATTGTACATTTAAACATTGCTAAGAAGTGGCTCATGCTTGTAATCCCAGCAGCTCAGGAGGCTGAGGCAGGAGGATCACTAGTTCAAAGCCAGCCTCAGCAACTTAGCAAGCCCTAAGCAACTTAATGAGACATTTCTTCTAAATAAAATATAAAAAAGGGCTGGGGGGTGTGGCTCAGTGGTTAAGCACCCCTGAGTTCAATCCCCAGTACCAACACACACACATACACACACACACACACACACACACACACGAGAGAGAGAGAGAGAGAGAGAGAGAGAGAGAGACTGCGAGTGAGCAAGCTAAGAGACTACATTTCTAATGTTCTTACCACAAAAAAGTATTTGAGATGATGGTTATATTAATTAGCTTGATATAATTATTATATATTTTATTCACAAATCAACATTATTTTACTTCATAAATATATATAATTATAAATTGCCTCTTACAATAAAACTTTAAAAAAATTTGCACTGAAAAGGTTTTTTCTTGAAGAACTTAGATGCATTCTAAGTAGCTACAGAGCTTGTCGTGAGTCAGAAATTTACATTTAGTGAAATTAAATTACTTTAAAAAGTTAAAAACTACTAAATAAAATATTCTAAATCAGAATAAAATAAACATTTATAAACATACTTGTCCTCAATGTTCTATAATGATTTTCAATATATATATTTATACACATGGATATGCCAGGTTTAAATACAACATTTATTTATAT
>NW_026000016.1:15219069-15257833 GCF_001458135.2 Marmota marmota marmota | reverse complement strand
ATATATATATATATAATATATATAATATATATGCAGGATAGATAGATACACACAACATCCAACATCTTAGCTCATTATGATCTGCATTAGAAATTACTTTCTTATAGTATTTCCTCACTTTTTCCATATGGCCCACAAAATAGAAACTCTGTACCTCCAAATGGTTGTTTTTAAATACTCATTTCACTGGAACACTAATATACTGAATACATGATTGTTTTCTTTTTTTTTTTTCTTTCAGTTTTTACAGCCGATAACTATATGATAGTTATCTCAGTCCTTTTCCATGACTGGGTCTCACTGAACACATGTGCTCACAGTGCTTTCTGGGTCACTACTCTGTGCTTGATTGATGATGGTATGCTGCACCATGAGAAATATTCTCTTCCAAAGATTTCAATTTCACAAGGAAGACCCTACATACATATGTTTTAAAGAGAACAAATTCAGGAGTGGACAAGGAGGTTGAATACACAGTCCTCAATGTAATGGTCAGAGAAAACCACCCATATCCTGTCCATCATGTGTAACTCCCAGAGCCAGGAATTCTTTTGACTTGAGACAGAAAAGTCGAGAATGCAAAAGAGCATAAAGCCTTAAATATCATTAAGATTATAGGCAACAGCAGGAAAAAAAATTGAAAAATGAATTATAGACAATTCAAGACAAAATAGGATCACACTGAGACATTTTCCTAAATATAATAAAAAAAACTGAAATGGACATTGCTTTCTTATTCCATAGAGCAATATAGTTAATGCCATATCTTTGCTAAAACCATTTGATAATGTATGATTGCAGAGACTGTACTTCTAAAAAAGTCACTGATTATCATGCTGTGGGTTATTTACTTCTAATACCTTATTTCCTTTGCCACTTTTTAAGGAAAAGAGCTATACACAAGAAAAGCTAAAATGTGCTGCCACTTGGTGAAGTAAATTGTGGGTACATACTAGCTGTGTGACCTTGTGAAGTCATTTAACCTGTGTCTTTTTCCTAATGTGTAAAATAGGGATAATTAGAGCACCTGCCTATAGATCATTAGGAAGATGCAAATCGAAGCCACAATGAGATAATGCTTAGGATGATGAAAATGTGAAAATAAAGGCAACTCTTGCACACTATTGGTGGGAATATAAACTGGTACAGTCATTAGGAAAACAACATGGAGGTTCTTGAACAAACAAAAACAGAACTTATAGTTTGTCCAGCAATTTCACTTCTTCGTATATTTCTAAAGGAAATGAACTCGTATGTAGAATAAATAGCTACACCCCTGTATTCACTGCAGCATTATTCACATTAGCCAAAATATGAGAACAAGCTAAGTGACATTGATAAATGGATAAGGAAATTATTGTACATATATGTAACGTAATATTATTAAGCCATTAAAGAAATCTTGCCATTTGCAAAAACACAGAAGAACCTGGAGAATATTACGCTAAGTGAAATAAGCCAGACATGAAAGACAATCTATAAAACTGGAACTCATAGAAGCAGCAGTATAACAATAGTTGCACAGGGGTGGAGAAGTCAGCAAAGAAGGGTAATATTTTTTGGCTAAAAGGTATAAACTTTCAGTTATAAAGGGACTAAGTTCTGGGGACCTATTGTACAGTAAAAGATGTGCTAATATGATTCTGGTAACCATTATATAATGCATATGTATATATTAAATCACCATACTCTACATGAACTTTGTCAATTAAATATTTTTAAATTTTAACACTGTGTGTGTAAAGGGCACAGAATTATTGTTAACCTAAATTAGCTCCTGAATAAGCATTGACTATTATTTCAGAAGAGGAAATGAGTGATCTCATAAGTAACATGTTTTGAATCACAATCTTTAAAACCATAAAATCACACATTTTCAAAATATGCTCCTAGAAAATACTGTAACAAACTGCCACTTACATAAAATCACTGCTCCCCGATCAAATTTCCTTAAAGGACACTAACACAACCAGCCCACATGTGCAGACATGTATTATATATGCTTCATATACTCACACATAAAATTCCTTCTATTACTCACATTCTCATAGAGAGCTTGAAGAGTCTCCAGGTCAACCACTGAGTTGTCCAAGTTCACAACAGCTGTGGGGGAAAAAAAAAGACAAAGGAAAAGAATATAAATTGCCATAAGCCTGCTGTGAAAAGATGTTTGGCCAGCTCAGGCAATAAAGTTCATTGAAGCAGTCAGGGGGCTTATTTCAATGCTTCCACTTATCCCACTCCAGAGACCATGTTTCAAGAATTTCAATGGTCCAGATGTCAAATGTTAAGGCTTTCACTTGTTCCTCAAATACTAAAATGAATATGGCCCAGTCAAAGGTCAGAGAGAAGCTGTCTTTCATTGTCCATCTGAATAAATTTGAAAAATCTCTGCTTAGTACCAGAAATGGATAAATCATTCCTAAAACTGCTATGTCTTAGTTTTGTACCAATAAATATTTATACTTGCTAATTTACCTAAAACCTTGCACAATGGGTAAATCTAATCACTAAACTGACAGACATGGTATAGAAAAGATAGATGTATTTCCTGCTATAATTCCTTGAATTGTTATAATCAAAGGACAATGAGGGCTGAGGTTGTGGCTCAGTGGTAGAGTGCTTGCCTAGCATATGTGAAGCGCTGAGTCTGATTCTCAGCACCACATATAAATAAATACAATAAAGATCCATTGACAACTAAAAAATATTTTTTTAAAAAAAGGACAATGATATTGGTATTGAAATTAGTGCAGATTCATCATTAAAAAATCTTTTCTTAAAATACAGCAACTCATGATTCCATCAAAACCGAAGAAAGATCAGTGAAGGAGGGGAATTGTGGGGGAGGGAGGAGGGACAGAATAAGGGAACATCAGTGGAATGAATCTGACCTAACATATGTGAATATACCACCATGAATAATAATAATTAAAAAACCTATAAGTAAACAGCAAATAGATCAGTAGAGTACAAAGAAGGAAATGGGGAGGGAGAAGGAAGAGGAAAGAGGAAATGCTGGGGCCTCAAGTAGAGAAAATTTTATTCCATTCTTTTATAATAATGCCAAAATGAATCCTAATGTTATGTTTAACTAAAAAGGACTAATAAAAATAAATAAAAATTTTAAAAAGCATCAAAAAATAAATAAAAACTACCCATGATTATAAGGGAAGAAGCAGAATAGACAATCAGGAAACCTAGAATATATTCTTTAAATGCATTTCTTGGCCTGGAAGTATTGTGGTATATTTTTGGGGTACATGTGGCCTATTACTTGGTTTAAGCATAGATTAACCAAAATCATTCTGCATTTCCCACATACACATTAGCTAGAAAGACGTTACATTTGCCCAGACGGATTTCTGCCAAGTAGCCAGGGAACCTCTTGAAGGATTAAAGATTTCCAAGAGAAAAATTATAATGTGGATGATCATAAATTGGATATATTTATTTTGATAACTGAGGCATTTTACCATGTTTCTTCTCTCAAAGCTTAAAGTACACACGAGACATTTCCCAGTTGACTCTGGCAAAATTCCAAGAAAGAATTAAGAAATAAAAGTGGGAAATGGAAGAACAGAATGGATGAGAAATCTAACCAAGGTAATTTAGCATTTCTGGGAACAGAGCCCAGATTCACCAACAATTATACCAAATAGAATGTGATACTTCCCCCCTAATAATAAGCCACTATCTCAATATAAAAAATAGGCCTCCAATATAAATATAAGAATTTACAATTCTCACACGAATCTTCTTATTCCTTAGACCTTGTCAGGCATAGCACAAACTGTTTAATGTTTCAATGTAGCAAATATCTAGTCCAACTAAATGTGACTATACTTGAAAAATTAAAGAGATTAACTAGTAATTTCTGTTGGGGAAATATGTAACAAAATGTAAAACAAAACAAAATAAAGCTAATAAAGACAGCAAACTCATGTATGGAATTATCTTCTTTAGATTTATGCAGGGTCTGGAGCTAAAAAAAAAAAAAAATACTAAGTGAAACAAAATTTCTGGCTTGAGAATTCACTAGCTAGGTAATAGTCCAGTAATTTTCTGTATTCCTTTAGTGACATAGTGAGAGATTGGTTGGAAAATTATGAAGGAAATGTCAATGGTCAATTTAGTTTAAGATTTCATCCTTAGAACATGGAAAAACTACACAACAAAATCATTCATATTTAAACAAAACTCATAAAAGATGTTTTTCATTGGACTATCCATCATTTTTAAAAACATACTATTATCACTACAAGCTTTCTGTACATGAAACTTGTAAAAATGCTGAGATTTCATATCTTTTTCTCTCATGAAATGTTATGTACCTACAAAAAAAAATTTAAATATCATATGTTCCTAAAAGACTTTTCAAAAAATCCTAACCCATGAAACCTCATTTTTTATTTATGCACAGAAAATCTCACTGGAGATTTTCCACACAATTACTGTTTCTCCACACAATTTTCTCTTAGTTTGCTTCATATTTGAGAGATGTTAACTCAATTCCAATGGGCATCAGCAGTGTTGAGGATACAATATAGTCATCCTTATGTAGCTGAAAAGAAAGGAAAATTAGCTTCCCAGAGATGAATGGACACAGAGATGGGAGTTCTAGGAAGGAAACAGATAAAAATATGTAATTTGAGAAAGATTAAGGTTATTGAAGTGCCAGACTTCCCCAATTTAAAAAGCATCTGTGAACATTTCAGAATATAGGACATAGATTAAAATTAATGTTACTAGATTTTTAATAATGTCTTCCATTGCTCCCTCCCTTAAATCTGTGATTAGGTAGGCGGTGCATTTTCAATTGATTCAGGTTTAAAATGAAGGAAATTAGATAATGCATTCACCAAAGTATTCAGCAAATGTCAAGTGTTTCCTATACATCAAGGATTATACTAGTTTACTAGAAATGTTAACAGTTAATTGCAAAATAATAAGTTGAGATTAGAGCTATGGGGTGGGAATGTGCTTAATTTTCAAGTCCTGAAAGTCTGCAGACAGCTGAGAAAACTCCAATCAGATTTCTAGTTACAATCACACTAATGGAAAAAATACATATATATATGTATTTAAATGCATATATATACAAGATATACATATATACACATATATATGGTTGGAGGTGCAGGTTTTGCTCTCCTCTCACATGTGAGGCCCTGGGTTAAATCCCCAGCAAACCTACCACCACCACACACAAAATAAACAAATACACACACACACACACACACACACAAATATAAAAGGTGGTAAAAGATTCAAATAATTCTCATTTCCAGGTCCAAAATTTCAGCCTTGTTTAGGGAGTTAAACATCTGAGTATTGCAATTATATCAAGATAATAATGGCTCAAAAAGGAACACTATTTCTATGAGGTATAGTTCACTGATGTAAAAAGAATGTAGAACATGGAATTGAACTAAACTATGTTTAAATTTAAATTTTATTTGCTGCTACATTACTTCAAGTAAGTTATTTAATAATTTGTAGATCGTGTATTAGGGGGTAAATACCAGAAAACATTAGCAAAGTTTTGATCTTGGGTATTCATGGCAACCAAAGGCAATAACAACAATAAAAAGTCTGGCGTGTAGTTGGCTAATTCCTTTTTTCATGTGAAATGTTTTTCACCCAACTTCAACTGTTAGGAGATCCTTTGGACTCTAATTAAGCCTTATTACCAAATTCAAAGTTGAACAATTTTCTGTGTATTTCTAGTTGTGTTTCAATTCCCTCATGTATCAAAGAGAAAAAAAATACAGCTGTTTCTATTGAGGGATGCACTTTTACCTGAATGATGAAATATTAGAACCAAATGTACAACCTGACATATCACTGTTGGGTGTTGTTCACTACACACTACCTCGTAATTATCAAGCCTTTAAACTATTAAGTGAAGACTAGACTTTAGACCATAAATAAGTCTGGAATTCAGGACTTTCAGTGATATTTAATTCAGATTATTTTATCCTCTAATATTCAACTAAGTGCTATGGTGATTATAGTTCAGATTAGAAGCCACATCTATTTCCTTCTCAGTACTTAAAAACATTTCAGGAACACCCATCATTGTCTGGGTGCCATGTCACTGCCACTTCTTCTCAACCTACAAACAAGTCCATAATTTGCTTTTAATTATTTTTCAAATATATATGCATATATGTATAAATATATATTTATATATATTCAGATTTAACCAGGAGGCAGGAAGCATCTGTTCTGTTTTTATGTAGAAGGGTACAAGAAAACAGGAGGCATTAAAAGGAAACACTGGCCCTTTGTGCACATTAAGAGTATTCATTTCTCAAATGTGCTAACTTTCCAGGATTAAAATTAGTAGAGGTGTTAACCTCTTCTTTAAGCAACTTATAAATGACCATGTGTTAATAATCACTCCAGACTAAGATGGATAGAAATTTTATTTTTAGCCTAAAATTTTATAAAATACTGATGACGTGCTAAATGTTGAGAAATAGAACACTACTCTTTCAAGATCTCATACAACAGGCTGTGCATCTTTTTTTTTTTTTGAGAGAGAGAATTTTAATATTTATTTTTTAGTTTTTGGCGGACACAACATCTTTGTTTGTATGTGGTGCTGAGGATCGAACCCACGCCGCACGCATGCCAGGCGAGCATGCTACCACTTGAACAACATCCCCAGCCCCCAGGCCGTGCATCTTTAATCAAGACACTAAGCTTCTCTGAGACTTTCTTAGGTGAGATATAACTTTTGTTTATAGCATATGTTTATCATGTGGAGAAAATAGATAATGTAAAGTCAAGATCATTGTATTGTCTTGAGCAACTAATAAAACAATTTTTTTAAAAGAAAATAGATAATGTTATTGAGAGAAGGATAATTCAAAAAGCCTTAGAATCATTTGTATAATTAAGTTTAAAATGTGTATTATTTTTTAATACATTGGTTAGAAACTAGAGTCAGAACCGAAAATATGCTAGCTTAAAATTAGGTTCAGGATTAAATATTTGCTTTTAAAAATCAAAAGTGAAGTGCAAAAATAGCTCTTCCTTTAATGAACTCCACAGGCATGAGTTCAGTAAGACCCAAAGCCATTGTTATTAAACAATAGTGATACAAAATGAAGAGTGAAAAAGCTCATTTTGTAACTTGAATAGTTAACCTAAAATATAAAATATGCTTCAAAATAAAATGTCCAAATAGAAAGAAAATCCCTTTTAATGTTAAGATATTATAGGATATAAAATGAATTAAGGAAAGAGAAATTAAAAAGCAACCAAGGACTACAGACCAAGGTAGGAAACAATCTTTCACTAGACACATGACATTATTCGAAAGCAGATGACAATCCACTGTTCATTCTCTGCCATTTGGTCTTGCAATTACCATGTCCTGCCTTCTTCAGCATCAGAAACATGGGACAGGTGTCTCATTCAAACCTACTAAGATGATATATCACCAACAGATCAGAAAGCAAAGCAACATATCTGCCTGAATGTCTGCATGACATTCCTGTCTCTGTGCTTACAAATAACTGCACAGAAAGAAAAGGAACATATTTTAAGAACTTGCCTTAAAAGAAATTTTTCAAACAAAACACAAATTATTAGCCAACTTTGCAAAACTTTTGCATATTTCAGTAGCCAGTTGAAGTAGTTCGCTTTAATTTTCAACATGATGTGATATACATTCTTGTTGAATGCAACATCTTAAACCATTGAACCTGCTAGTGCCTGACTTTCTCCAAGTTTTATGGGTTCTTTTTGTTTGTTTATCTGTTTTTACTCAGGGATCTACTGGATGGGATAGGACTGGAACAGTTTCCAAGCTGCATAGATGGTCCCTTCCTTCCACTAGCCCTGAATGCTATCCCAGTCACTGTAGTCTCCTCCCTTAATCCTTCCTATGTGATTTGTTAAAGTGGACAAAAAGACTCTGCTGCCAACTAGAAAATCTCACGGTATTTATTATCAGATTTATTATTTATTCATTTTTGAAAAATAAGCTACACTAAAGCTTAAGAATACATTTATCATCTCAAAGTTCTTTGTAGGTCAGGATACTGATACAGCTTAGCTGAGGGTCTCTGCCTTAAGGTTTCCCATAAAAAAAAAAAAAAAAAAAAAAAAAAAAACTGCAATCACATATGTGTTGGCCAGAGCCATATTCTCATCTGAAGACTCTGTAGGAGGACCTCTAAGCTCACTCACTGAGGGTTGAGTTCTGCAGGCTGAGAGCCTCAGCATCTTATCCCTCCCTAGTGGTTGGAAAACCATGTGGCCCAGATGGTTTCTCCACAGGACTGCTCAAGACAAGGCAGTTGGTTTTAGAGTGAGAGAGAAAGGGAACACAAGACAGACTCTCCTCTTTATGTAAGCTAATCTTGGTGGTTATAACATGTCACCTCTGTTATATTACATTATATTATATTCATTTTAAGTCACAAAGTCCAGTTAACACACAGGGAAGGAATTACCCACAGGCACAAATAACAAGAGGTGGGGATATTTGGGGACCAAGAGGTTAACCGCCACACCATGTTGTTGATCTGTGGCTCTTTGTCCCTTAGACTTCAAGTTCCAACTTGTGATTCTCTCTTTCTCTCTAACCTGTAATTATTTTATTTAATATGAATGTTTTTACTTTCCTTCTAGGCTCTATTTCGACAGAGGACACAAGAAAGCATCAGGACTCAGTGGATAGAAATCTACTAGTCGGGAAAGTGGGCTTCTCATATAGGCCTAGCCAATCAAAACAGCCAAAATTACTAATTGCCATAGAGATGAAATGAGAGACAACAGATGTATAGATGCACATAAGATAATGTGGACAGACCCTTCCATTACAATTCCATGATTGTATGTAGAAGAACCTGGTATAGAAGAGCCTTGGAAAAAGATTTTCTTTGGTTATGGAAAGCTTGAAATAGAGTGAGGTAAGTAACTCCTGAAAATTAACTTTAACCTTAATATTACTGGACAAACTGAGCATTCCTGGACACCAATCAGATTATCCCTTCATAAACAAATAACTTCACTCTGGCAGTCATCAGAGTTCAAAAACACAGAGCACAAAGATAATAATGCCATGTCTCACTGTCATCTGATGGACAGAACTAGAAGGCACTGAGATACTGGGGCCTGAAGTCAATTGGCTCCAGGACTTATTTTCTGCATAACTACAACTTCTGAATTTTCTCCTCTACTAAACAGACTTAATAAGATCATGTACTCTACAGGGTTCTGGCAGGAGATTGAGTAATACAAATAAAGCCAGACATGGTGACACATGTCTGTACTTCCAGAATTCAAGAAGCTGAGGTGGAAGGATCATTTGAGCCTGGGAGTATGAAGCACATCTCAAAGAAAACGAAAACAAAACCAACAAATTAAAAAAAAAAAAAAAATGTCCAGAAACAGTGCCACACACAAAGCAAATGCTCAGGAGATGTTTACTATTATGTTATTATTATGGTCCCTCTCATATTTCTATACAGAAAATGTTCTAATATTGTCCTAACATGAATCTTTATTAAGAGGTTTTAGACAAACCAGGTTGGAAATAATCTCTGCAAAAAGAACGACAATTTTTCTTGTACTGACAGTAACATGGGAGATTAAACAAGAACCCATAGCAAAACCATCAATACTGATTTTGGCTATGGCATGTGGGAAGAGAAGTGGCATTAGCAGAAGCTAAACACACAGATAGTAATGTGTCATGTCATACATATGGACAGGACTAGAAGGCAGTGAGACCTAGTGGGGTCTGAAGTCAACTGTCTCCAAGACTTATTCTCTGCATAACCTAGAGCCTACATTTATAGTCCATGCCCTCTTCTCACTGAAAAATAAAGAATATGATGATAAAGAATATGATGGCCTAGATAAACCACCTTTCCCCCATTTGGAATCTGGAAGTCAAAAGGAAAGTTAACATGAAGTTAACTTGCAAATTGCTGAGATTTGCAAATTGCAAAGTTAACTTGCAAATTGCTGAGAAGCAAAGATTTTTGTTTGAACAGAAACCCATCTTAATTAGTAGGGATCAGAAACATCCTCTCATTTGACATGGTCCAGGTTTATTATCTTACCCTAGCCACTGGGAGCCAAAGTTGTCTGAGAGACCTCCTCAAGGAACTCTAAACAGCTTTAGACCTTTTAGACTTTAAAATCAGGGAAAAGGAGGACATATGTGAAGTTAAATTCTATTTCACTGTATGTTTCAGTGCATTAGAAACTTTCACCTTTATGATAGTGGGGGCATGTAGCGGCTATTTGATTAATCTGAAAATTATTATTTTTTTCATAAATGCCCTATTAAAAAACACTTTGGGGAGCTGGAGATTATATGCTCCCCATCTATAAGAGCTTACAATATAGTGATGTGGATACATCAACAAATGATTACAGTATAATATAAGTTGAAGGCAGAGCTTATGCAAGCAGGATGTGAAAAAATGAAGTTCTGAAGTAGAAAAGATCCTGAAAATGACAGTTTGGAAGGGAAGGAATAATAGTTTAAATCTTAATAGCATCATCTAACATCCAGAGGGCTTCATTTGATTTGAACTGAGATATATACATATTGGTAGGAAACATCTCTGGTTAAAATAACAGAGTTAGTACATGCATCTAATTTTATTCTCTCCTACAGAGAGAAAAAAAAGCCATAAAACTATGACTTTTAAAAAAGATAAATTTATAAGAACTGGAAGAAAGAAAGAGGGAAAACAAAAGCCAAAAAAAAAAAAAAAATGAAACCTAACTCTACCTGATTTAGTAAACCTTAAGATGGTACATCTCAGAGCTGAGGTTGTGGCTCAGTGGTAGAGTGCTCATCTAGCACAGGTAAGGCACTGGGTTTTATACTCAGCACCACATAAAAATAAAATAAATAAAAATAAAGGCATTCTGTCCACCTACAACTAAAAAAAAAAAAAAATGATCTATCCATACTTGCCACTGGAAAAGCTGAGAACCAACACAAAAGGCAAAGCACTGGTGGTAGCTACCTACCCAGCTAAGGGAAGGAGAACTAAAGGTAAGGAGCACTGGATGAAAACTACCAGTCAGTTACATCTCCATTCTGAAAACACCTCCCACCTATCAGGTTGATTTTCTTGAGAAATTAAAACAAAGTCTTGGGACAAAGCCATGGTTGTAGAACAGGGAGTCAAGGTTGTATAACAGGGTACCATTTGAAAACACGGAGACCATATGTTGTCCTGCATGTTGAATACAGAAGTCCCCACTTTCACCAGCCCCTTGACCCCTGAGGGGTCAAGAATACAGTATGACTTACATTTAATTCCCAGGCCAGAAACTGGATGTCTCCAGGGAATTTCACTAGCCCAAGAAGAAAGACCACAAGATAAAGACACTGGTGGTTACCCAAGACACAATGCACCCAGATAATGCCAAAAAGCTCTACACAAGCACTCATGGCTTCTCATCAATTTACAAACTATTAAGCAAGAACAGACAAATGAAGGTCAGATCTACATGATTCCTCTGCCAGGATGTTAAAAACCACCACCACCACCACCACCACCACACATACACACACACACACACACACACACACAAGCTGCAAAAGAGCATAAAATTCCTCCCCCTCCTACAAAGTATCTTTAGTCCTTGCTGTCTTTCTACATTTCTCCCTGTCAATTACTTTTTTCCTTCCTTTTGCTTGTTTATTTATTTTTGATTGGTGCTTTTTACTTATACACAAAGGTGGAATTCCCTGAGATATATTTATATATGCACATAGCATGATTTTGTTAAGCTCATTCCATATTTCCTCCCCTTTCCCTGTCCCTTATCCTTCCCTCATGATCTCTTTCTACTCCACTGATCTTCCCTATGCCATTATGATATTTGATTCCCTACCCTGACCCCCCCCCTTTTTTTTCACTTATTTTGATCTAGCTTCCTCATATTAGAGAAAACATTCAACCCCTGATTTTCTGAGTCTGGTAGATTTCACCTAGCATGATATTCTCAATTTCCATCCACTTACTAGCAAATCCCATAATTTCATTCTTCTTGATGGCTCAGTAAAACTCCATTGTGTATATATATATCACATTCTTAAAATCTATTCATCTGCTGATGGGCACCTGACTACAACCACAATGATGTTTACAAGCAGCCTAATACACAAGAGCCAATTACTTCTTAATTCTATCCCAAACCAAGTTTTCCTCCTGATTACTGAGTCAGCAATGATTAAGATATTGTAAAATCTAAATGCACATTTCTCTGAAGGATTGGACAAAATTAGAAATTCCTTCTTCTTGATATTATGGCTTAATTTGTCCTCCCAGATACTGCTATCTTCCTCCTGCTAATAATGTTCTCTGCTCCTCAGTCTCCTTTGCTGGCTCCTTCTCTCTCCAACTTCTTATAGTGTCCTAAGGCTCCTTCCTGGCGCTTCTTCTCAACTCACAACATAACCCAGTGTGTTGATGGTCTCACCTAGTTAAATGTTAGGTATGAAATTATCCCACACTTTGTTAAATATCTTTTCCTTAACTGTTGATTGCAAAACCAACGGTTTTCTTAAAATTCCCACTGGATGTCTAACAGTTACACCTACTCTGCCCACCTCTTCCTGGCTCCCACGATGGAGTCTCCAACTGTTAAGATGAGGCATCCTTAACTCCTTTCATTCTCTTATATTCCACATCCAACACGTAATGAATCTCATTGACTCTATGTTCCAAACATCTCTAGAATATGACTTCACTTCAATATGCCACCACTATGCCCCTGTTCCCAGACTTTCCTATTGCCAGGATTATTGCAACAATCCCCTTATTGGACTAAAGTGTTCTTTAAACATAAAAACATAGTGCTAGAAATAGAAAAACTCATTAGAAGTTTTGAAAAAAAAAAAGAGAATTTTCCAAAAGTAGATCAAGAAGGAAAACATGAAGAAAATTAGAACGATTCAGGAAGATCAACAATCAAATAATAGGAGCCTTAGAACACAAAACAAAACATAAAAATTGACTAACTCTTAAGAATAGATTGCAGTGAGTTGAGAAAGAAAAACTACAGTCATATACTCCCTCTGGCCTATTTCTGCCAAATATACAGCACTTGATTCACACTCTAGCCCAGCCAGATGCCCTGTCTTTGATCATCTCTCTGCATCCCTTCACTCTCAAAAATAAAAATTAATCTTAAAAACTTTCAGGGTCTCTGAAGTTAGAAGACAGACCACAGTAGAAACTTTTTTTTTCTGCCTATCTTCTAATCTTTATCTAGTAATAGAAATACTTCTCTCTTTTAAACTAGCTAAGTTTGTGCTTATCTCTGGATTTTACAAAACCAAACAATATAATATTGAGGAAAACTCACATAGGTAGACAAAGAAGTGCAAGAGAAATGATAAAAACTGAATATAACTAAATTCTGATGGAATTAACCAGATATAAGAGATGAATTCCAATATCTTTGAGTTTATTAGAAAGTATAATGATGATCACAGGGTCTAGATGAGGAGAAAAGTAATTCATTTATGTTTGTTTATAACTCAATTCTCCACCTCTCTTTCTGGATTTAGGAGATTGACTAAGATTATTGTAGGGAATGATATGAGCATCTAGTTAAAGTATACTGATAAAGATATTTTAATTAGGAATCAATTCTTGATAATTAACCCACTTGGCAAAATATAAAAATTTTTAAATGTATTTGAATCAGTTAAAAATTATTTTCATCTGTAAGTTAAAGAATGAGAAAGTGATTTAAGTGAAGTTGAGATAAGTCAACTTTAAGTCAGGGGCTAAAAAAGTTTTTCTTTCCCTCATGTGGAAAACATGAGGGAAAATGCTATAGCTCTATCCGTCACTTTCAAATTCTAGGTAAAATAAAGGAAGAAAAGACAAAGTGACAAAAAATAATGGGCACTAATTATTAGAATACTCTCCAGATTTCTACTTATGTGTCATAAGCCAGGATAGTTTCTCATAGTCACCTGGAATGAAAGGAACACCAAAATGTAAAATTGTTAATGTGGGCAATCTGCTATCTCTAACAAAATAGCAATTTCATGTTCCAGCCCAAGTAATCTTGAAAACACTCCCTAACTACAATCACTCATGACACATGTACCTCTCAATTCTACCGTTTAAAATAAATAAGTCATCTCATATACTTAACATATTCTTTTTTCTTTGTATAGATGTGTTCTGTCACTCCAAAGAGATTTCAAAGAACCCGACAGCAGTGATCTTGCCTTAGAGATGATTAGATCATCCTAGAGTGCCTTGCATACTTTAGACAATAAAGGTAAAACATGAAAATTAAGTCATTACTGAGCCTTCAGGCAAAAGCCAAAATAACCTTAAGGAAGAAACAAACAGTAGGAACCAAATTTTGTCTTCTTGGTCCCATAAATCCACAAAGGCAGGAACATCTGAGAAAGCAAAAGCCAAACACTGGCATGCGCAAAAATACCTGCTGTGGCTGGGTGTGGTGATCATACCTATAATCCCAAGGGCTAGGAAGGCTAGACAGGAGGATGGTAAGTTCAAAGCCAACCTCAGCAAAGCAAGGTGCTAAGCAACTCAGTGAGATTCTGCCTCTAAATAAAATACAAAATAGAGCTGGGGTTGTGGCTCAGTGGTCCAGTGCCCCTGAGTTCAATCCCTGGTAACCCCTCTCCCAATACCTACTGCAAACAGTGTTATTTGCATAAATATCTAACAACAGAAAGAGGAACTGTAAAGTAAAAAGAAAAAGATAGGTGTTATTAGAGGAAGAAGCCTCATTTGCCTCAGGGAAGAAAATAACAGTGAACACATGCAACAACTTTCAAAAGCTAGCATTTCTTAGAGGAAGACACTTGCTACCATATTCATCTGAACATTTTACACTGGATAATATGATGAACATAAACACTATATTTGCATTCTTTATGCATCTTACCACCAAGCATGCTTGAGCATTTGGAAGCATGGGGTCTTTAAGCACACACACAGACATGCCCACACTGGGAATTTTGCCAAAGACCATCTAAATTAAATGGCAAACATACCACACATTCCTCTATCTTATGAGATATATATATATATATATATATATACACACACACACACACACACACACACACACATATATATATGTATATATATATATACACACACACACACACACACAGAATATATATTTCTTTTTTTTTTCTCCAGTATTTGGGATTGAATATAGGACCTCACATGCTAGGCAAGTGCTAGGTAAGTGCTCTAGCTAAATACCCAGACCTAACATTTATATTTCTAAGACTTCTAAATTCTATTAGTGCCCTTCCACTTTAAATCCCCAATCTATACACTAACATGTTTATTGATAACTTTCAATTTATCAAAATAACTCAAAAGTTACGGTTTTCTCCAAAATTACTTAAGACTTAAACTTGAGCTTTGGAATTCAGACAAATCTGAATTGAAAACATGAATCTCTGGCTAACTCACTGTTGATCACCTGAAGAGACTTGGAAAGCCCTCTGAGTCTTAGTTTGTTCATAGGGGAAAAGGGTATATTGACGATAATATTACTGTCTCCCTCAAATATTAATTATAAAGATTGAAAGTAATTCCTCTTGGTCTGGGGATGTGGCTCAAGCGGTAGCGCACTCGCCTGGCATGCGTGCGGCCCGGGTTCCATCCTCAGTACCACATACAAAAACAAAGATGTTGTGTCCGCCAATAACTAAAAAATAAATATTAAAAAAAAAATTCTCTCTCTCTGTCTCTCTCTCTTTCTTTAAAAAAAAAAAAAGTAATTCCTCTATCATGTGCAATATGGTGTTTGCCATAAAAGAAACTCAAAAATGAAAGGCCCTTAATTCTCTCATACATTTGGTCTTATAAAACATAATATACATTACATAATAAGAATGTACATTTTGTATTATTGTTTAAACCTTAAAAATTAAAGAAAGGCAAAACATTGAAATCATACATCTATATCAAAGTGGGCTAATTTTCAGCTGTGGTATAAGCTTAACCACAGCACATGAAGATTTGCTTAAAGAACAATGAGAAAATGGGTTATTTCAAGTCATCAGGCAATCTAGGAATTTCTCTACCATAAGAAATGCACAAATGTCAATAATACCTGATAGGTATCCCTTCAAAAGATGACAGTGATAAAATGACATGTGTCCGTTCCTTGTTAAATAGAAATAAAAATTTTGTTAATAAAACAATATGATGGTTTTTGTTTTGCTTTTGGATGCTTTGGATTAAACCAAGACCTTGCATATCCTAGGCAAGGGTTCTACCTCTGAGCTACATTTCCAGCCCTAAACAGTATGAAGTTAAAAGAGAACCATTTCACTATGGAAAAACATAAATTTACTTCAGAAACCTGCTTTTAAATATCAGTAACCGAGGCAATAATCACAAAATACTTATATTCATCTGCAAAGAAAACAATATCTTTTTGAAAACATCATGCATTCATTCATTGAACAAATAGCCACAAAGTGAATCACAACCAGATATCCTTCTCAATCCTGGGGATACAGTGGTAATCTGACATGCATAGTTCCTTCCCTTGTTTAGAGTTTACACTTCTTGGCAAACAATTAAAATATTGTATGTCCTTACAAGGAAGAAAACTGTATTCTTATAGTATTCTATAATTTAGAAAGCTATATACATTTATATTATCTTTTTCAGAAAGTTTAACATGGTGGGGTTTGTTGTAAGGTACAGACAATGAAAGGCCAGGATTCTGAAAGTTTTGAGCTTAGGCTACATAAAGGAAGATTTTCCTGTAGGAAAAAACTAGAATCTGATACACAGTCCAGCACTGGCGCATCTCAAGCATACTTGCTTATACAAGATTAATGACATAAGTTACTGATTAAGTCAGCAGGTTTCATATACCTATTGGCCTAGTTTATAAGAGCTGTACAAGTTAAATTGTTAGAGAACAAATGCATTTTGTTTGAGTCAGTATGTCGCCTTCTTGTCTAGGCAGGGGAGAAAGTGGATACTAAGACTGTAATGCTTTTGGAATAAAATCTTTAAATGCAAACATGATTGCCATTGTAGACTGTTTAATCTAGAGATATTGTATTTCATTTCTGGTTTTGGAGAGGTTTGTTGATTTGACCATACTGGGTACAACTCAGTGCTTATCTCAACTGTTTAGATAAGATTTACTTGACTTTGGCAGGTGACAAAATCTAGGGTGTGGAATAAAGGAGGTAGAAAAAAAGTCTGGCATACTCCCAGATAGTGTTTATTTTAAGCATAGTGTATAGATGAGCAAATAATTTCAAACAACGCACTGTACTTCATGTAAAACATTCACTGTCTGTTGAATGTTTTCTGTAAACCAGCACTGCAAAATGTCCTTTATTGGGCATAACGAACTTCACCTTCTTGCTTAGGTAAACATTTACACTCTTGTAAAAGAGAGCTTAGTAAGTTCCTCTGGAAATAGGACCCTAACTCTGAGATCCCTTTTGCCACTGTTTTCTAACACATGCTCTAAAAGAGAAACAGTATTAAATTTCATGTTGAATGTATGCATATATGTTGCTCCATAAGTACGGGATCTATCAGAATTCTAAAATTTCTCATGCCAAAATATCTTTCATACTGATAACAATCATATTTTTTTCAATCTAATTCTATATAATCATGTCTCACTTTGAAAGAAAACTCCAAAAGAATGATGTTAATCAGAGTTTTAAAGAAATTAAAAAAAAAACACTTTTTAATATAAATCACCTAAACGTTTGCTAAAAAAATAAGGTTCTTTATTCTACTTGAGCATTTATATATTTTCAGACATGTTGAAGTAAGAGAAAAAAAAAACCAGTTTGGTCATTGAAAGTTTTAAAAAAAATCATTAAAAACATAAAGAAACCTTAGTTGTGAATTTATGTGACTGAGAAGACTAGAACTTAGTACCAATATTAGACATGTTATGGTAATGCCTTTCAGAGCTAACCTTAACTAATTTGTGCTTCATGACTACTTTTCTAAAACACTTAAACTATGAAAAACATAACACCCATATAATATTACCATAATCCCCTTGAGAAAAATATCACATTTACTTGTTAGATAAACATGATTAATAGGTGCAAAAATATGGTATACTAGTTCATGTGTATGTTGTGTTGCATTTGGCTAATGAAGGTTTCCTTTTTTTCTCTTGGTGTATGTATTGGTGTATAAGAATTAATGTTTTGTTGTCCAGAGGAATGAAGAATCTCAGATATTAGGATTTCTTTTAATGAATAAAACATTGCTTCTGGGTAAAGAAAGTTTTGAAATATATCATGGATTTATCACTGTTCTAATTCCTCTGTGTTTCTGAGCTTTAATTAAAATTCCATAGGTGTCTGATAAAATGGAAAGATGACTGTTGGAGGAATTTTCCTTCTACCTACTGTCCTGTCCTCACACTTTCCAATCTTCAGGTTTCAGTAAACCCACTGCCTAGTCTCCTTGAGAAAGGAGACTATCAATTTTGCTTGTGTTCCAGTGGATGGAATGCTGAAGCCTGTTCAAGGCCAGCCTTCCACTTGGCCTTGCTGTTTTTTGAAATGTTTGCAGTGTTTAGAATAGTTCCAAAAATGCACTGTTTGCACTTTTAAGACAAATTATTCACTTCTAATTGTAATTACTCATTGGTCTCCTGAACCCTAATTCCTATTGCAATACACATATGTTCATGTTTACTGTAGAGTGTCCATTCTTTAAAGTTTTAAGTTACAACTTTGTAAACAGGTGCTTGTCCTCACTTTCACTGCTGCAGAGCAGTTTGAACCAGCAGTGGAGGGTCAGCTGTCCTTACCTTGGTGGTGATCTTTGGAGCCTGTACTCCCATCAACTGTTGTATGTAGTGCAATACCTGGCTGTCTTACACACCTTTTCTGACCGCCCTGGTCCTAAGTCACTAGGATCTTGCACCTGAATTACTATGATACCTCTCTTCTCTGGTCCTCCTGTCTCCTTCCCTCAACTCTTATTTTCTACATGGCAGCAGAGCAAAGATAAAAACATAAATTTGGCTCATTATTCCTCTGCCGAAACCTCTCCTAGTATTTCACCTTTCTTGGCATAAAAGTCAAAGTCTTTAAAAAGTTTAACAAGGCCCTACATGATCTACCCCATCATTATTATATATCCAAAACACATCTCCAACTTCTCTTTCCCATGAGTACTTTCTCCAGACACACTCAGAAACATGGTGGTCTTAAGATAGCATGATGGTGCATGCCTGTAATTCAAGCAACTGGGAGACTGAGACAGGATGATTGTTAAGACTCAGTAATTTAACGAGCCCCTATCACAAAATAAAAAATACAAAGGACTGGGGATGTGGCTCAGTGGTAGAGTACCCCTGGGTTCAAAAAGCATCAAGAAGAAAGAAGAAGGAAGAGAGAGGACTGAGTCTTTTATTGTACCAGGACCTCATTGCCTGAAGACATTTGTACCTGACTGTAGCTTTTCTGGAATATGTTTTGCCCTCAGATATTTACAACTTTCCTTTCTTATAGTCCCTTCAAATGTTACCTTCTTCTCGAACTTTCCCTGACTCCTCCTTCGCCTCTCAACGACCTGTGCTGATTACCATTCCGTTCTTTTGTTCTCCCCTGTCATGATACTTATTACCATTTGACTTACCACATATTTTCCTTTAAAAAAAATTGTCCTTCCCCCAACTAGAACGAAGGCTCTACATGGACCCAGATTTTTTTGTCTATGTTTTCATTTGTATCCAGTGCCAGAAATGGAACTTGGCAGAGAGATGGCACACAGTAAAATTTGAGTGAATGAATGATGAAACATCGAAAGGAATAATGTAAGGAAAGGAGGTAGTAGGAATGAATCATGGCCTCCCTGATTTAATGTAATGCTGGCATCTTTCTTTGTGGGGAAAACAGAGGATTCCAACAGCAAAATTAGTCACTCTTATATAACCTAATATTCACATGAAAATATCTGACAAAGGTGATCACAGTCTTTGAAATCTTCTCCTTAACCTGTAATTGGTATAGAAGTCTGCCACCCTTCTATGGCTTTCACATGTGACAAAGCAAACCGGAGCATCACCAGAGTCATGGAACTCAGGTGAAGACACAAAAGGAATTTTATAGTAAATCCTCCAGTATATCCATCAAGTGACCTCTTTATGACCTGTACAACAGCTCTTTTTGTCTCTATCGGTCCATGTGACTCCCATCTCCTCCTCTTTCTACTTCTTTTCCTCTCTCCATCTCTCTCTCACAGACAATATGATGTGCAATATCATTCCAGAACATTCCAGAACAACACTATAGTGCTACATGTAGCAATTATAGCCTCGAACTAGTAGGCTGGTTTTATAATTAAGAACCATGAAGGGAAAAAATAATCATGCATCATATTTCCAGCTTAATTCACTGATACAATTGCTAAAATTGAGTCCTCAGGAAGTACAGCAGAAGTTCAGAGCATAGACTGGGATCCAGACTGCCTGTGTTTACATCACTGCCCAGTGGTTGCTGATTGAGGTTCTTTTGCAACTCTGTGACTGGTTTTTCATCCCTAAATCAGGTATAACAACATTACCTACCTCACAGAGTGGTTGTAGACATGCACAGTAACAACTACAGGTGTTAGCTGCTTTTATCAGCAATTGCATGTTGTTAAATTTGGAACCATTAAAAAAAATCCTGCATTAATAGAACTCAGTGGATAATCTATTTTAACATCCCACTCAATTCATTAATTCTCATTACAATTTAATTCATAAGAACTGCATGCTGTCATTAAAATGCTAGAGAAGCCTTTCTAAATTCTACCATTTCCTCAAATGAGACTGCTATTATTCTTGAGTGGCTTAAAAACATAGGAAAAAACTATTCCTTTACAGAATAGCACAGAAATGACAAAGTTTATTTAGGTAACTGGTTATTGTGATTTTTTCATTTTAAGTCTTTCTGGACAATTTATTTTCTTAATCATGTATCCATAATAATCTGATTAAAACTCTTTTAATTTTAAAGTGTACTCATAGATATTTGACTGAAAAGTGCTACTGAGAAAATAAAAATCCTGTTATGTTCATGTTTGACCATAAAGAAAGATGCAAGGCAGCCATCAGCATAAAATGTCATCCCTTCAGTTCTACCAAAGGATAACATGCCATTAAGTAACTTTGGTGTTTTCTAATTTGACCTGATGTCTCAGCACACTGAACTTAGGGGAATATCTGTGATTATACTTCTAGATACAACTTGTAAAAATAGGGTACATGGGCTGAGGATGTGACTCAAGCGGTAGCACTCTCTCGCCTGGCATGTGCGGTGCGCTGGGTTCGATCCCCAGCACCAGATAAAAATAAAATAAAAAGATGTTTTGTCCACCAAAAACTAAAAAATAAGTATTAAAAAATTCTCTCTCTCTCTCTCTCAAAAAAAAAAAAAAAAAAAAAATAGGGTACATGTAGCTCAATAGGCAAAGATAGAAAGTGCAATCATTTCTTCCTTTCCTCTAGCACTCTCGGATCCTCCCTTCATCTAATGAATGAAGAAATCCAGAAAGCATCTTGACAGTGGCTATTCTGGGATGCTGGAGAAGCATTTATCAAAACATACAATTTTTAAAAAGCCAGTTTTGGAATTCAAAGTTATCAAAAGGGCTTCCCCTCCCCCTAAAACAACAGTTCAAATCCCACCCTCTCAAATATCATGCAAAAGGATTATTTTTGCAAACACCACACCTTAACAATACACAACACTTCAAGGGGCAAAGCTGATATGATTAATTTTGAGCTCACACTAAGTGCTCTGCACTCAGATTTGAGCTCTACCTCCATATGTGCCCCATGTGGTCAAGGGTAATTCTTTCAACAATCACCCAGTGATTGTAAAGAACAAATATAGTATTATAATACGCTGAGCGGCAGTGGACTCTTGTCTCCAGGTTTCCAGAGTTCCTTCCATTGGAGGGTCTATGGGGCAGTGAAAACAAACATACAAACAAATACATGATACATAATTCATATATGAAGGGGAGAATAACCATATTCACAGCTTCAACACAGTCCCAAGAATTATGCTCCTTCTTCCCATAAAAGTAATCAAAAAGTCCAACTGTAGAACAACATCATAAAAATACAGGCTACATTCAACCCAAGGTTTTTTGCTGAGCCTGTAATGAAAGGCTTATAATAGTTCATTTTTTCTTGATTTAATAATCTATGTGTGACATAATGATGTATGAGGTCTTTCTTTTTATTAAAAAAAACTCTAGGTAATGAACTTTTAGTTTAAATTAAAGCATATTCTGATATTAAATTTCTGAAAGTAGGTTTTAATGAAAACATACTATCTCATGTGTACTTTTCTCCACTACAAGGTTACAATTGATGAAAAAGTTACATGGGCTCACTGCAGCCCACTTTCTTCTCAAATTTCTAATTCTAAGTGACTTTACATTTCAATGAAAACCATTCACTCAACCTTACAACAGCATTTACTAAATTTTTAATGTTTCAATAAGTATAATAAACAGGTCTTAAAATTCTATATCCCATGTGAGGAAAACACTTAAAATAAAGGTTAAAACTGGGGGGTAGGGGTTGCCATGAAGTAATTTCTAAGCGAGCCTTGTAAACCTCAGTTTCATAAAGAAGCCAGACACTGGAAAATCTACTGGGAAAAAACAACATTGCCCACACTGAATCCAATTTTTTGAGAATATTACAAAAATAAACAAATGATTATGGATAAACTTTCTTGGGGTAATCAATAGGCAAGTAAAAAAGCTTGTGTCTCCAAGAATGAAACCAGAAACTCTAGGAAAAGACCTAGAGTTTGTAACCTACTACTTGTTTGGTAAAAAATTTCATATGAAAAACATTTTTCAGTGGCAGCCCTACTAGATATGTAGGTTTCCAAACACATATGAAAAGTCACCATAAAATAATCTTACAACCTGCCTAGGATTCAGAAACACTATTTCCATATTTGGTGAGGGGTACCCAGGATTGAACTCAGGGGTACTTAACCACTGAGCCACATCTCCAACTCTTTTTTGTATTTTATTTAGAGACAGGGTCTCCATAAATTGCTTAGCATCTCACTTTTGTTGAGGATGGCTTTGAACGAGTTATCTTCCTGCCTCAAACTCCTGAGCAGCTGGGATCACAGGTGTGTACCACCGCACCCAATTTTATTTCTGTATTTTTAAAGAAGAATACTCCATACTCATTCCTAGAAACTAATTTAACTATCAAGAAAAATAAAATGTCAAAGGAGGGAATAGAAGCCTCTGTTTGTGACCCTACTTAGATTCTACTCATGTCCCTTACCACGATTCATTTCCCAGCAAAGCCAAACTCTATTACACTGCTCCCTTCATGTCCACCCAGAGCCAGGAGCTATGGATGTGGAGTATAAATGACATACATAGCACAGAGACAATGTTTATAGAACCACACAAGTATAGTAGCCCTCAGCTTTTCAAGTTTCCAAAACAATTTGCTCTCCAGAGATAAAATGCAGTCCAATGATATAGCCATGCTCAACTTCTAAGAGTTGCTAATATAAATAACTATCATATATATCTTCATTCAGAAAACAGAAAAGAGTGCAGCCAAGTAAGTAATAAACTTGGTATTTCAGCAACACTGACTGAAAACCTAAACTGCAGAACTCAGATATGTTCCCCTGGAACTGAAAGCCCCATTTCTTCCCTCTTATCATATTCTCAAACTCCATTGGAAGGGACAGACTTTGCATTCTACTCCCTCTTTTCACATGGCAAGTGCTTTTAGTATGACCGATTCAGAGTAATCAAGGAAGAATAAAATCTCTAAGTTCTCTCTCTCTCATTAGATGCCCAGGCTCTAAGTTTCAAATGCATCCAAAGTCTGGAGACAAAGCTCATTTTCTAAGAAATGTAGGAGGAGAGGACAACTAGCTTTTATTGAGGGGTGTGGTATGTTTCACAAGTAAGAACTCATTTAATACCTCTTCATATTAAAGAAACTAAAGAATAAAAACACAATTTGTTCAGGTTTGTCCAGCTAGATAGCCAGTGGCCCAGCTGGACCAAATCTGTCTTAGTTTGGGTTGCCATAACTAAATACCATAGGCTGGGGGCCTTAAGCAACCAAAATTTTCTCACAGTTCTGAAGGCTATAAGTCCATGAAGGGGCTGGCCAATTCAGTTCCTAGTGAGGTCTCACTGAGGCCTTTGTACAAGGCTGCCTTCTCAGTCTGTCCTCACATGGCAGTAGGAAAGAGAGACAAAGAGCTCTGGTCTCTCTACTTAAAAGGGCATTAATCTCATCATGGGGACCCTACTTCATGAACCCTAATTAACCTCCGAAGACCATAGCATTGGAAGTTGGGCTTCAACATATGAATTTGGCACAAATATTCAGTCTGTAACATTGTGATACCAACTTGAAAAGAGAGGGAAAACCCAGGGAAGTAGAGGTGCTAGGGTGACACAGGAGAAAAATAAAAACATACTGAGAGAGTAAGCAAGTATTGAAAGTTAGCATCCTCAAAAACTATACTAGGGTCAGCCGTTTACTTTTTTTTATTCTTTCACAGCAATTGATAACATACCTAGAAAAGAGACAATACTTTTACATATCCACGCACCATGCTCATTTAACAAGTATTCACAATTTGCTTCATTTGTTGATAATCTTAGTCCAAACTACTTTTACTGTAATTCTGTATTTCAGTTATCTTTGCTTGGTTCATTCAAGAACAAACAACTCCATTTAGAATTTTCTTGAAAGTATTTTTTTGCATTTAATTCACAGATGAAAAAAACAATTCATAACTTTATTTCTCTAATGAACAGCCCATAATTAAATGGGGGAGGGGGGGATTTATCTAAGATAACTCCGCACAATTAGTGGAACTTGCCAAATTTACATTTTCCAATGTTTTTAATAACTGGTATATGAAATAGTAGTTGATTAAAGTACTATATCCTGTGCCAGTTTTGTTTCTGCACACTCTCATTCTACTGGGTAAAACATATCCTCATTCTACAAGCTAACACATTGCCTAGAGCAGAGAACATTGAACCAGGAGTCAAAAGAGCTGGATACTGGGGCTGTGGATGTGGCTCAAGCGGTAGCGCGCTCACCTGGCATGCGTGCCACCCGGGTTCGATCCTCAGCACCACATACAAACAAAGATGTTGTGTCCGCCGAAAACTAAAGAATGAATATTGAGAATTCTCTCTCTCTCTCTCTCTCTCTCTCTCTCTGTCTCTCTCTCTTTAAAAAAAAAAAAAAAAAGAGCTGGATACTCATTCTGGCCCCATTATGTAAATCTCTTATGGGCTTAATGTATAAGGCTCAATTCCTCCACTGTAAATTGAGAGATTAACTTTCCTCCTATGGGCTGTTTTACACAACTATCAGCAATAGTTTTAGAGGGAAGGGTGATAAAAAGAGAAGTAAAATTCAAACCAACACTTAGCTTTATCTCTTTACATACTAATAAAAAGATTAAATTATAAATGAGAGAGGGAGGGGTGTGGGAGAGGAACTTGTAATGATTTGGGTATCCCCTCAAAAGCTCATATGTGAGACAATCAATGCAAGAAGTTTTAGACAAGAAATGATAGGGTTATGAGAGCCTTAACCCAGTTAGTGCAGTAATCCCCTGATGGTATCAGCAGAGTGGAAACTGAAAGTGGGTAGGGCATGGTGGGAGAGGGTGGGCATGGGGGAGGGGGTGTGCCTTTGAGGTATATATTTTGTATCTGGCAAGTAGAGCCTCTCTCTGCATACTGATCATAATGTGAGCTGCTTTCCTCTGCCACACTCTTCAACCATGACATTCTGCCTCACCCTGAGACCCGAAAAGTGCATCTGGGTGTCTATGGACTCATACCTCTGAAACCACGAGCCTCTAAATAAAATTTTCTTCCTCTACAATTGTTCTTGTCAAGTCTTTTAGTCACAGCAGCAAAAAAAAAAAAAAAAAAAAAGACTTAACTAAAACATACATATAATTCTATTTTTAATACCTGCTACATTAGATAATTCCTTCCTAGACAACTATCAGGATAATTCTGTTCCATTTTGAGGAAGGTCAAAATAATAGCAACATGATGCAGGATTCAAAGAGGAACTGCAATTAATAGACTGAGATTTTACTGGATTTCTGATATAAATCCATGAGCATGCTTGGTGGTCTTGTAAGGTATGCTTCAGTAAATAAATGTATATATATACAATTTATATATACATTAAAAAATAAAAAGTATTTTAAAAAGCAGTCACTAGGCTTAGAGAACAAAGAATAAAAGTAACCATGATTTCATTGACTATATATCATTTAATTTCAGGACATATGATTTATTTAAATCATGTTTTAACAAGATAGAATTTTTTAAAAAGGACATAAAATTGGGCATTCCTTGCCTACATGTCCACAATTCCAGTTAGCTTCAAACAAGGAAGACATGAAGTGCAGGGAGGATCTAGGGCCATTAGTACCCTGAGCCTGCCATTCCTGTAGGATAGTGAAAGTTATTTCTAGGTGTGATTACTACATAAATTTTAGTTATCCCTTGTTACAATATCTATAATCTACTTTAAAATATATTTGCAGAAGAAATGCAATAGTAAGCATGATCCAGTTAAAGTTCCAACGTTAAAGGTAGTTCTCTGTGTTACTAATAACGCTCCATACCTCAAGGATGGTTGTCTAGCCTTAGGTAAAAAGACCATACTCCAAAGGCAGCTAATGAACACTGCTCATTATTCCTATCTAAATCAATAATAGGGGCTTTTTAAATTAGCATACCAATGACTGCAATTGACTCTCCTTAGTGAAACTAGTCAATCAAGGTGTTCAGATTATCTAAAAATATCTTAGAGATGTTCCATCCCTATTCCCTTCAATTAGAGAATATGACAGTCTAGTAGAGGCTATGGCATGGATTTTTTTTTTTGGGGGGGGGGGTACTGGGAATTGAACCCAGGAGCACTTAACCACAAAGCCACATCCTCTAACCCCTTTTGTCTATTTTGAGGAAGGATCTCACCAATTTGCTTAAGGCCTTGCTGAGTTGCTAAGGCTGGTGATCGTCCTGCCTTAGCCTCCAGAGTCACTGGGATTACAGTTATTTGCCACTACGGTATGGATCTTTATGAAACATTGGGATCTAAGACATTGGATTTGGATCCAGACATTGGATTTCTTGATGCCTGGTGCAAATTATAAGAGTAACAGATTCCTACCTCCATGATGTTTTAGCATCTGTCTAGAACAAATAAATCTTTTATATAAAATCTTGATGAGAATATTTACAAGAACAGAGAGCCAGGCAACTTCAAATTTACAAAATAGGTTTTTCAGACAATTTTGTTCCTACTGGCCAAAAGATATGTTTAATAAATATTGGTATTATAGGGAGAATTAGATCTGAATCTTGCTTCAGTATGAGCTAGCAGCAGAGTGACAGTAATACTGATGTACCTGCAAAATTCCATTACACTTTTTATCCAGGAATTGTTATTGAAGGCACCATTTCCTCTATCAAAATAATCCATTTTGAATGACAAACTATATGAAATCTCTACTTAATAGTGACATTGGATTGGGGAGATAAAGCTAAGCCTCATGAAATTTGAAATTCTTCTGCAGCTGTTCTTATCTACTAAAATGAACCTAAGATGTATGAATATCACATTGATCGTGGAATATGGACTGAGTGTTGCATAAAAAATTCAATCTATTTTCCAAAACTAAACTACCATTACAGAGCTGTAGAATAGATTCAAAACCAATTTATGGAAATAACAGGCTATATTATTTGAATCAATCCTCTTACGTTGAACAATTTAAAATGCTAGATCAAATATTTGTGTTACACACACACACACACACACACACACACACACACACACACACACAAATATATGTAAATATTTGTAAAGTATCATAAAGGCACCAAAGAAGTGACATTGAGACTTTTAACCTATCCCAATATGTCTGAACTTTCTGTTGACAACCTCATGGAACCAGGGACCAAATATCAAAGCTCAAAATCCACCCAAGGTACAGATTCTAGACCTTGTCCATAATAAACTGGTAATCAAAGCCTGCAGACTCAGGTAAACCAACCCATGCAGGGCTATGCATTTAGTGCCTGGAATGACCCTCAAACTTGATTTAAAGTAATCTTAAACCTAAAGGATCCCCAGGTCCTACCACACAAAAAAGGCAAATCACTTGTGGAATGTACCTTCATCTCAGATTTTAAGTTACTGTATACAATCAGAGTGAAATTTTTCATAGGTAGTTTCACCCACACTAACAAATTATTAAAATCTACAGGTTGCTTTAGAAGTAGAAGTACATTCATTCCAGCAGCTTGATTTTTAAATACACACTCACACACACACACACACACACACACACACACTTGCATACAGCTTTCTTGCTTATATTTACTGCACTGATAGACATGGTTAAGATTCCAATCCCTGGGAGGGGAGAAAGCGGATGAGAGGGGTCTGTGGGTGGGAAAGATGATGGAGTGAGACGGACATCATTACCCTAAGTACATATAGGATTGCATGAATGGTGTGACTATACATCATGTACAACCAGAGAAATGAAAAGTTGTGCTCCATTTGTATACAATGAATCAAAATGAATTCTGCTGTCATGCATAACTAATTAGAAAAAAATTTTAAAAAAGAGTCTAATCCCTTCTTTTTCTGTCTTTTGACCTTTTGTGACATTGAGAATTGTGGAACTGCTGTTGTGAGAATAACCTGCATTCACTTGAGCATGATATGGTGCATGAAGGTAGTAGCACTTCGATTAGACCTTTGACACCTAGAATCCAAAATTAGATACTCCTGACTCTAACAGAACACTTTAAAATAGAAACATTACAAAGGAAATTCAACTTTAGGTTTCTCTAGAGTTTTGACAGGGAAGGAGAGAAGGGGAGAAAACAGCACCAGTAAATATAGCAGGGCAGCCACAAATAACTAATTGTGTGTGTGTGAAAGTTACAGTGAAACTCTGAGCTGCTGGAATGTAGCAGTGAATTTATCTGGCAACTTCTAGACTGACTTGTGGGTTATGACAATTTTTTTAATGGGCAGGGAAAAGGCTACCTCTGGAAAAAAATCCACTCTGAGGCTTTAGAAAAATTTATTCGAACAATATTATGTAGTATGTAGATATACTAATGTTGATTGTAGGAAAAGCACAAAATTGAAGAATCAGCCCAAGAATCTAATGAATGGGAAAGAACAACCACAGCTGATGTGGAATGTCTGGTGCAAGTTCAGTCTATTCCATTAGAGAGCCACATGAGCTTGAGAAAGCAACTGGACCATTAGCAGATCTTAGTTTGCTCTTCTATAAAATAACACTGGAAGACCGGATAAATTCTGTGACTGCTTCGACATCCCAAATCAATGATGTTTATCCTTCTGTGGAATCCTCAGTGGAGGCATATCTCGAGAGAAGCAAAGTTTATTCTAGAGGCTACAAGTGATTCCCACATGGAAATCATGGCTCCAGACAGTACACTGAGGCAGAAGAGGATTTGATCCACAAATAGGCACTGGCTACTTGTTGCTTCAGACTTTGAAGGTGCCTGGGTTTTAGAAAATGGGGTTGCAGTGTTTCAGTGGGATTCAAGCAATGGCTTTACATCCTAATAGGATAAAGTTTATGCATAATTCTGTGTGACCCTTCAACTACTGACGTTCATGCCATGTTATTGTTAGTGTTGCATGTTAAGCCAGCAAATTTTCAATGAACTCTCGCTGGCTGTACCACAGACACAGATGTCAGGCGGACTCCTTTGTTCATAAGGTTCTCATTATTAACTCAACCCAAGCTGAATATTTGACTGAAGGAAAGGACCATATCATTATTTTCAGATTTCATTCTATGACTTAACAGGGATACATCTGCCAGCTTTAGAAACACCAAGTACTTCTTGGCGCCAGCCTTGGCATTCTTCTCTATGACTGTTACCCCAAATGGTTCAGCTTGAGGAAGTCTCCTCACCATCAAAACAATTTAATAAAAACTTAATTGTGATTAAGAGTTACTCATCAATTGACAGGGCATACCACACTTGCGCTATTTATGAATTATTCCACACGATATTTTAGGCCTAACAATTAGAATCCACATTCATGGTGGGTAAGCCAGAAAGCTAGTTAAATGTTTTCATGATTTATAAGGTCTGTGTTATACTTAAAACCATATTTCTTTAATAGGTAAACTGTCATTCCATTGGATAATTCAATCTGCTTAATCTATTCTAAGGCTCTGGGGCAGCTTAGGGGACATCCAGAACATGGATTTAATTCCTCTCTACACCTTTGGGCAATATCTCTCAGCATAAATGTGATAGGAATTTCTGTCAATTATAGGGTAGAATTCAAGTTTTAAAATATTAACACTAAAAGCCAGCTACACTGGTGTATGTCTATAATCTCAGCTACTTCGGATACTGAGACAGGAGGATTTCAAGTCAGAAGCCAGCCTGGACAACTTAGCAAGACCATGTCTCACAATAAAAATAAAATGTGGCTCAGTGGTAGAGCATCACTGGGTTCAATCCCTAGAGCTGCAAAATAAAGAAGTGGTGCGGGGGGGGTGGGGGTGGGGGGGAAGACCCTAAAGCCATTTAGAAAATGTTAGAAACCACCCTTATTCCAAATATAGAAAATATGTTATAAGCCTGTTAAAAATATAAATTAAGTCAGACATGATAACACATTCCTGTAATCCCAGAAGCTCAGAAGGCTAAGGCAGGAAGATTGCAAGTTTGAGGCCAGTCTGAGCAACTTAGTGAGACCATCTCAAAATAGAAAAAAAAAGTGCTAGGGTATAGCTCAGTGGTAGAGCATTTGCCTAGCATATGTGAGGACTTGGGTTCAACCTCTAGTACTACCAAAAAAAATTAGATACACACACACACACACACACATATGTAGATTTATATGTGCGTATACATATGTATATATGTATGTGTCTGTCTACATACATGTATATGCATATACATTAGATAAAATAATTCAATTCTTCTAAAGTAGAAAAATTTATGCTATAGTTGTCCCAAATAAGTGGAAGGAGGACCAGTTTTCCACTCTAAAAACTTATACATAAGAAAATTGCTTTAGTGTTTCAGCATCTTATAGTATCTTCGAACTGAAGGTCTAAGGGAACATAGCTCATGTTCCCTCATTTGAGACAAATGATGATTTCTATAGCATGAATATCTAGGTTAATATTAGACATATCATAATCTAAGAACATTCTTAAAACAACACTTAAAACAAGATTTCCCGTGAATCTTACATTGATTGAAGCTGTTCTGGTAGACACTTTTAGGTTTACTTCTTCTTTATTTTAGCTTATCAAAAACCCATAACTAATATTCAACCAACTTTTTTGTCCTGTGGATTAACTTCCCTAGGTATTTTTAATGGCTGTAGAGACCCTACTATCTGGCTCACACTTGTATATATCAATAATTCTTTGAGCATGGCATCCAGAAATAAACACTTCAGATATGGTCTAATTACTTACAGATCACAGTGCAACTGCACTTCTTATGATATAAAAATATTTATTAATAACAGACTGAATATATCTGCAATGGACTAAATATTTTTGTCTACCATAATTTATATGTTGAAATCCTAACCCCTAATGTGATGTTATTATGAGGTAAGGATTTGGGGAGGTGATTAGATTTTGAGAACAGTCCTCATGAATGGGATTCATGACCTTACAAAAGAGACCTATAAGAATTCTCTCAGACTCTTTCTGCCACATGAGAATATAAGGAGAAAATGGCAATCTGCACCCAGAAGAGTGCCCTCATAGAACCTAACCATGATGGCATCTTGATTTTAGACTTCCAAAGAAACATCATACCTCCCAACCAATTCATCATATCCAAATTTTAATATTCAATACTTGGATTTTTATTTTTTGCACTTACCATGTTGTATGTCTTTCATATCTAGATGAAGACTAGACATTAAGATTCCAACTGCTTGTGATCTTTTGTTGCTTAATAACTTGACAACCTGCTCAAGAAAAAAAGGAAAAGGGAACATTAATTTGAACTCCAATGTACTTACATTTTAAAATCCTAAATGAAGAACAAATTAAGAGAAAACACCTTATGTCATTCCTTAAAGTATTTAAAACTGATTTTTGTTTGAAGAGAGCTTTGGGGCTTTATATAATAAATCTTAAAAGTCATATTCTTTACCAGTCTTGTAAGAGCCTGACCTATCAACAAGTAAATTTTCTTATAGTTTAGGAAATTAGTTTGGTCTCTATGAAATAACAATTGTACATTTGATCATTTGTAGTCGGATATTTTTAAAGTATTCCTTTTTTACTATGATTCTGTGAAAAACTGATCAATAAGCAAAGGGCAAAGTAAAAGCACATGCACAGAGAATCTGTTAGATCAGATCAGTTGTACCATAAACAGAAAATGTGCTTTTATTTGGGTCATTTAGAAGGCTCACTATTTTACTGGCAGTTCCTCTTATTCTGCATTTGACCCACATTTTATGGATAACTTTCCAACTAATTAATAGAGTAATAGAAGCATCAGACTGAAGGGACTACATCAGTTCAATCTCAAGTCAGCTGTCCAGAGGAACTTAGAAGACAGTACACACACCCAGCTAGGAAGGTTTCTGAAAAAAGAGGTGGGTAGGCTGCTATAGAACAGACACATTTTAACCATGTTCTCTAGAAAATAACACACCACCAATAAATCCTGCTTATGAAACTCTTATCCCAGGTCCTGATCCTTGAGTGGAAGCAATTTCTATTTACTCTCTGTGTTTTGTTTTAAATCTGCTTAGGAAAACATTAGAGTTTTGAAAAGGAAAGAAAAGTGGTTATGGTCAAATTACCAGAACTGACAGCTGCCCTAACAGCTATTGCCTTTGTTGACCTTGTCTTTCTTTTTGGTTTCAGTTGGATCAATCAAGAAACTAATAAAATAATCATACCCAGCTGTCACACAAAGTCACAGAGTAAAACAATCTTCTTATAATAATTGCATTCCTTGTCCCCCAACAGGGATGGTGGTGGAGAATAAAATAAAACTTCCAGAAAGACTAACCACAAAACCTCCTGTCATTTCTAAAAACCTTCCATGGTAAAGTGACAATATCTCACAAAGGTACTCCTTTCTCAAAGGGAAAAAAAAAAAGAATACAATATATAAATTTTGATTCTCTATTTGATCTTCAAACATTAAATTTCACCTAAAATATAAGGTTAAAACTTGAATATGCATCAACTAGTTCAGCTAAGCATTTCTATCAATAGCATATCTTCTTCAGAGCTGAAAAACAGAAATTTAATATCAAAAAAGAAGACAGCATATGTTCTTTTCTAAAAAAGTGTATCTTACTTCAGGTAAGTATAAACTGGGTCCCATCTGAGCTGCTTGACAAAGCAACTTCTACTAAGTTTCCTGTCGTCTTCTGGCCCCTATTTGCAATGGACATGTTTGAGTCCAGGTGTCATTTGACTTCCCCCTGGTGTTGACATGTTGATTGCACCCTCATAGCGATACCCTACTCCAGGGATCCTGCCAGTTCTCAATCCTTTTGAAGGTGAATTATTCTGATTTTGTCTCGTATTGGCATATCCCAGAGTTCTGTACCACATTCCCTTTATGATAATTTCTCTTGTAAGGACATACATGCCCATATCTTTAATTCAGAAGTTTTCCAGTTGATATCTCCATTTAAATCACCCACATAAATGTCCATTTGACTTGCCTAAGACCAAGGTCTTATCAGTCCACTCCAAAACGTCCAGCTAGCTTCTCCTTCTTTACTCTATATGATGAAATAAGGATACCATTATCTTTCATCTACCTGCCCAAGTTGGAAACCAGAAATCTCTGTACAGTTCTACTGGGAAAGGAATTCAGGAATAAAGAGAGAGAGATAATGAGTCTCAAAAAAAAAAAAAGAAAAGAAAAGAAAAGTAAAAGAAAAAAGGTACCCATGAACCATTCAAATGCAGAAAATACCCATGAACTGAAACGCAAAAAGCACCCATGAACAGTTGTACCTCCTGAGTGATGTACCCTTGGCTCACACCCATAACCTTGTCTAAATAAGTAACATGATTTTATTCTCTTTTAATGCTGAATAATATTCTATTGTGTGTGATTGATATGTGTGTGTGTGTGTGTGTGTGTATATCTCACATTTTCTTTATCCACTCATCTACTGAAGGGCATCTAGGTTGGTTCCACAGTTTAGCTATTGTGAATTGTGCTGCTATAAACATTGATGTGGCTGGCTGCATCCCTGTTGTATGCTGTTTTTCTTTTGTTTTATTTATATATGACAGTGGAATGCATTACAATTCTTATTACAGATATAGAGCACAATCTTTCATATCTCTGGTTGTATAAACAATATATTCACACCTATTTGCATCTTCATGCATATACTTTGTATAATAATGACCATCACATTCCACCATCATTAATAACCCCATGCCCTCTCCCTCTGCACAATCTAGAGTTCGTCTATTCCTCCCATGCTCCTGCTCCCTATCCCACTATGAATCAGCCTCCTTATATCAAATAAAACATTTGGCATTTGGTTTTTTGAGATTGGCTAACTTCACTTAGCATTATCTTCTCTAACTCCATCCTTTACCTGCAAATGCCATGATTTTATTCTCTTTTATTGCTGAGTAATATTCTGTTGTGTATATATGTGACCTTTTTTTTAATCCATTCATCTATTGAAGGGCATCTAGGTTGGTTCCACAGTTTAGCTATTGTGAATTATGCTGCTATAAACATTGATGTGGCTGTGTCCCTGTAGAATGCTGTTTTTAAGTCCTCTGTGTATAGACCAAGGAGAGGGAGAGCTGGGTCAAATGGCGGTTCCATTCCCGAATTCCAAGAAATCTCAATACTGCTTTCAATATTGGCTGCAGCAATGTATGAGTGTGCCTTTTTCCCCACATCCCCACCAACAATTATTGTTGTTTGTATTCTTAATAGCTGCCATTCTGACTAGAGTGAGATGAAATCTTAGTTTTGATTTGCATTTCTCTAACTGCTAGACATGTTGAACATTTTTTCATATATTTGTTGATTGATTATATATCTTCTTTGAGAAGTGTCTGTTCAGTTCCTTGGCCCATTTATTGATTGGGTTATTTGGTTTATTGGTGTTAAGATTTTTGAGTTCTTTATATATTCTAGAGATTAGTGTGATAATAATCTAGAGATCTGATGTGAGTGTGGTAAGAATTTATTCTCAATTAGTAGGCTCTCTTTCACCACACTGATTGTTTCTTTTGCTGAGAAGAAGCTTTTTAGTTTGAATCCATCCCATTTATTGATTCTTAATATTAATACTTGTGCTATAGGAGTCTTATTAAGGAAGTTGGGGCCTAATGCGACATGACAGAGATTTGGGCCTACTTTTTCTTCTAATAGACGCAGTGTCTCTGGTTTAATTCCTAGGTCCTTGATCCACTTTGAGTTGAGTTTTGTGCATGGTGAGAGATAGGGGTTTAATTTCATTTTGTTGCGTGTGGATTTCCTATTTTCCCAGACCATTTGTTAAAGAAGCTATGATTTCTCCAAAGTATGTTTTTTTGGCGCCTTTGTCAAATATAAGATAACTGTTAATTATATGTGGATGGAGTTGGAGAATAAAATGCTAAGTGAAATCTGCCAATCCCAAAAAACAAAATCCCAAATGATTTCTCTGATTTAAGGATGTTGATTCATAATATGCTGTGGGGGGGTGAAGGGGGTGTGGGAGAATTAAATGAACTCTAGAGAGGGCAAAGGGGAAAAGGAGAGGGAGGGAAAGAGGAATAGGGATAGGAAAGATGGTAGAATGCGATGGTCATCATTACCTTAAGTACATGTATGAAGACATGAAGGATGTGGCTCTATTTTGTATACAACCAGAGATATGAAAAATTGTGCTCTTATGTGTAATATGAATTGTAATGCATTCTGTTGTCATATATAACAAATTAAAATTTAAAAAAAATCCTCAAAAAAAAAAAAAAGAAGTAACATGAGGGCAATGCACAAACACAAGGAAAACTGATGCAAAATTATATAACTTAGCTCTGGCTTTACCTCTAGTCTAGCCCCTAGCAACCGTCCCTCATAAATACTAACACCCCACACAAACAGGTTGGTATTTCTCCCTCTGGTGATAGTCCACATTCTCCCTTGAATGTATGTGCTCCTTGCTTTACCCGCAAAGGCATTGTTCCTGAGATTGCCCCCATTACACCTTGAATATATATTTATTTTCCTAAATAAAAGTGTAACTATGCCTTTGACTTATAAAGATTCTGATTCTTGGTATATGTGATTTTGTCACATCTATCAAGAACTCTGCTAGTCCAGAGTCAAGTTCTCCCTTCTCTCAAAAAACTCCTCTGACCCTTCTTTGGAGATATTTCTCCTCCTGTGACAATACCACCCCTTCAAAATCATACTTCAATCTGGTATCAAGTTTAGTCATTTATAACTCTTCTGTACCTTTGAAAGCCATTCCTCCTCTATTGTTTATCATAGCCTATTTATTACATTCTTTATCGTATCCTGTACTGATTAATGCAAAAGATTTCTGACTATTCTCTCAAACTATGTTCTTTAGACCAAAAGGCATCCCCACCACCTAAAGATTTATTAAAAATCAAGTTTTGGGGCCCTATCACAAACCTGCTCATTAGAAAATCTAGGAATAGAAAGCATCAGTCAGTCTTCATTTTAAAGCCTTCGACGTGGTTCAAGAACTACTAATGTAGTCTCATCCCTTCTTGCCCATTCTCCAAACTTATGTCCAAGAACCCTCTCTGAAAATGCTGATATTTGCATGTTGTTTTTTGACTTTTAACCTTTACTTTTTTTACAAAATTAATTAGTTAATTAATTTTAATTAGGTATATATGACAACAGAATGCATTTTGATTCATTGCACACAACTGCAGCACAACTTTTCATTTCTCTGATTGTACATGATGTAGCGTTGCACCATATGTGCAGTCATACATGTACCAAGGTAATGATGTCCAACCCATTCCACCATTGTTCCTATCCCCATGGCCCCTCCCCACCTCTTCCTTCCCTTTGTCAATCAAAGTTCCTCCATTTTTCCCATGCCCCATCCCCATTTTGGACCAACATCCACTTATCAGAAAGAACACTCAGCCTTTGGTGTTTGGGGATTGGCTTACTTCGCTTAGTATGATATTCTCCAACTCCATCCATTTACCTACAAATGCCATATTTTTTTTTCTTTAAATAATGCTGAGTAATATTCCATTGTGTATATATACCATAGTTTCTTTATGCATTCATCTACTGAAGGGCAGCTAGGTTGGTTCCACAGTTTAGCTATTGTGAACTGAGATGCTATAAACATTGTTGTGGCTTCATTACTGTCATATGGTAATAAGCCCAGGCCCAGGTTAGGCCCAGGACTGCCACAAACATCTACTTTTTAAACCTGAGTGGCTTATGTTTAAGAGTTAGTGCTTTAAAAGAACATGTAGAATGCTTCACAATTCAGACCTAAAAACTTGTGTTTTCTTTATAATTCAAATGCCCTTGATTACAAACTGTATTTTACATTACAATGCCAAGATAACAGGTAGAAAAATGGGATATAGCTAAGATTGGGTAGAGCTTTTGCTTAGCATGATTGAGGGCCTGGGTTTGATCCCAGCACTAAAAAGCAAAACAAAAAATAAAGAGGAAAAAAAATTATTTTGAGTCTTTGTGAAGTCATATCAGATTCAGTTAATTTTCTCAAAGTCATTATCTTCCCTAAGAAGCACGACTGTATAGAAATCATGAACTAGGGATCTGTAAAATAAAGTTATCTTTCTTTCTCTCTCATTGCACCTGAACTATCTGGTATCTTTTTAAAACAAAGGTTCTGATTTTTTAGTATGAATGAGGCTGAAGGTCTTCGTTTCTAACAAGCTCCCAAATAGATGATACCATTGTTGTGGAGCTCAGAACACAAAAGTCCAAAGTTCTCCCATTTGCTTCCTAACATATTCTAGAAAAGCTACATACTGTTCAGTACTCTAAAGCCTCAGTTCCTTCATCTACAAGTTGATATCAGCATCGACTTCAAAGAGGTCTAGTGGATAGCATGGCAACACACCTGGCACTCTTAGCAATGTACCTTGTTACAGTTTATAAGTTAATACAAATAACAAAATGTTTGTCAACTTTTATCTTCAGTTGGTTCTCAGTCCATAGAGCTACTAATTCATTCAACTTTGCATCTGCAGTGAACATCATTCCAGGAAAAGCCTCGGATTCAACATAAATAGCATGATAAATCCCAGATTATACTTTGAAATGAATCAGAAAAAAAAATTGAAGAAAACCAATTCAGGTAATAGAATAACTCAGGAATAATTCAACAGCCTTTTATCTCTAAAAAAGATCAAAAGAAGTAGTAATTGAAATGTTTTAGGTAAACTATTCCTTTTTATCTCTGAAAATTGATAGAGAAAAATGAATTGGAGGGTTAAAAAATTCTTAATAGAAACAATGATTGTGGGGAGGGGGGAGGGTGGAGGATGGGAAAGGCAGCGGAGCACAACAGACACTAGGATGGCAATTTGTAAATCAATGGATGTGTAACTGATGTGATTCTGCAATCTGTGTATGGGGTGAAGGTGGGAGTTCATAACCCACTTGAATCAAAGTGT
>NW_026000016.1:15038652-15217680 GCF_001458135.2 Marmota marmota marmota | reverse complement strand
GGGCGGGGGTGGTGCTGGGGATTGAACTCAGGGCCTCACATTTGCTAGGCAAGTGCTTTTTACCAATGAGCCACATGCCCAGCCTGATAAAGCTGGTATCTATGTCAAAGGTTTTTTGGCTATTGAGCAGCCTCACTTTTGAGTCAATGAAACAACTACATGTTAAATTTGTTTACTATTCGCATAAGTGTTAAGTAGTCAGAAATAGATAAATACTGATGCCAGAATTTGAGACCCTCACCTGAGTTTAGGAAGATTCTCCTTTCCATCACATCAGTATGCTCCACAGAACATTAACACTACATATTCAAATCCTTTGCCCTTCAGACTGGATTTGAGCTTTCCTATTAGTCAAATGTGATTCATATTACTCGCTGATTACACAACTAACCTAAATGAAAATATTAACAGTAATTAAAATAATTTATTTTGCTATTTGTAGAAATCATACCTATCCAATTTAATGTCAATTTTAGCACAGAAATAATACAAAGTAATCCATCTTAATATCATCCCTCAGATTTAACCAATACCCATGACGTATTTCCATGTGTTTAATAAAACCTTTACTAAATTTTCTTTCTGTAACAAAGCACATTCCTCTGAAGACTGGCCTTTTCACCTGATTGCAGCCCAATATTGGTATGTTACAAATCTTAGCTAAAACGTTTTGCCATATTCAAAAGGGTTTTCCCTCTCCTCATACTCCCTGATTCCTCCACATTTTATTTTTGATCTCCCTAATTTTTTCTTCTTTGCACAATATCATTTCATCCATTTTTCTTCCAAGCTCAGTAATATTTGTAGTTCCTTTAGCTAGTTACTTCTTCAATTATTCCCTGGACTGATTTTCTCTTCTGTACTTCCCACCATCTAACTCATGACATTCCCACAAAGATTATTTCCTACTCTTTATGTTACTTTTCTCTACTGTCTAATGAGTACATCCAAGACCTTTTGAATGACCTCATCTATTTACGCCTCATATCTACCTCACTCTTCTGAGCTATATTCCATGTCTGTACCTCATTAGATCAAATTCTAAGCACATTCATTCTATAAAACAAAGGACCACTGTGATGAGTACCATGTTTAGGAACCTGTGCCACAAAATCCTCTTTATCTTTTAGCAACAGAACTTTGGGATTTTAACTGGGAATTATGGTTGGTCAGCTAACATAACACTTTCCACAGCCTATTTTATACCTGGGAATAGCCATGTCAATAAGTTGTGAATAATAAAATGCAGAGAGTATATGTCAGTAATCCAAGAAGCAGCATATCATGAAGGAAGCATGTAGCAGAACAAAACCACTTACTTCATAACCAGGAAGTAAAAGAGAGAAGAAAAGAAGGGTTTCTAGTCCCATTATCTCCTTTGGGCACATGCCCCCAAAGACCTGAAGACTCCCACTAAGTTCTACCTCTTAAAGATTCTACAGCCTCCCTGTGGATCAAGCCTTTAACCCATGGGCCTGTGGGGGACATTTAAGATCCAAACATCCACAGTAAAAAGGGCAGCCTCTATGAAGAATCTTCTTGCTTTCCACTTCTGCTTTACTTTTTCACTCAGTACCCCACCCCTGCAAAAATTGAAAATGAGCCATTCTTTCTGCCATACTTCACCCTAAAAATGAAGTGATAAAAAAACAAGAACTGGGGCATGAATCTATGGAAAATGTGATAGAATAGAATCACTGTACCTCCATAGACACTCTCTTGCCCAGAAAGAGAGAAATTCACAACACACAGGCAAATCAACATGCTAACTTATGTATCTACTAAGCACCAGGCACTGTGCTAGACATTGGAGTAAATACTCAGAATGCCAACAGGAAGAAGAATTCATCATCCTCTGCGAGACCAGATCTATTTCATAATCTGCAGTGATACCATTTCCAGTCATCAGGACTAGAACCTCTGACTCATTCTTCCTCTTCATCTCCCATATCCAGTCATACATCAAGTTCCACTGACTATGTTCCTTGTTCCTTATCTTTCCTTCCTTTCTTTTACTACCACCACCCTGATGCAAGTTCTCACCACTTCCTCCCAGAGATGTAGGCAGATTGGAATTCTGCCTCATCTCTCAATCCTGCTTCCAGGACATTGTACTATACTGTCCTCATCCTGTCACTCCCCTTTAACAGAATTTTAGTAGCCTCTTATGTTTCTGCTCTGTTTTTCATTGTCAAAGGAACAATCTCTGACTACTCCCTTCACAAGAATGTTCAAGTCTCATCCCTCTGAAAAAACTTCCTAAACATCCTAACCTCCCACACAACTCTTATAGAGGCTGACTTAGGAGACTCTTCTTTATTCTCATGAAACTATATATTATCCTACTATAATATACACATAATTTAGTAATTGCTGGTGCAATTCTCTCCAAAATATATGCACATGTAGACAGACTGTATTATATTGTTTACTTCAGTACTCAGCACAATGTGGCAACCATTCAATAAATGTCTGCTGGAACAAGTGAACCTTGTCTAAACTACGGTGCCCATCTCTGAAGCTCCCTTAAAATCTTGGAAAATAGTTCTCACCGTGGGATACAAATCATAAACACCTAGGTACTTTCTTATTATTCATTTTTATTTGTTTGCTTTGGTTTATTTATTTAGTTTTTGCAGTGCTGGGAATCAAGGACTTGATGCATGCTAGGCAAGTATTCTACCTCTGAGCTATATCTCTGGCCTTTAGGTTTCTACTTAAATAATGGTGCCTACTCTCCACTATAAAAAGGCCTTTTTTTCTCTCTCTAGAATACAGCCTTGGTATTCAATTTTTATTTTATTTTTTTAAATGCCACATCTAATGCTGATGAAGATTTCAGAACCATTAAAAAGAAAATATTCAAATAATTGTTAATCTGTGATTCTACTACTAAACTGAAGTCAAGAACTGCTAAATAATCAATATAACTTGCCTCAGAATCATGTCAATACACAGTTGAAAAAATAATATAAACTATATTTATTAAGTAATCAAAACTACATTTAAACAATTACTTGACCAAACAACAAAGTTTATCGTTTATTCAGAATTTTGAAAAAAACTATGTATGTTATGTATGTTACCTGTAATACTACATAATTAAGATGATCTATCAAAAGGTTCCACTGCAGTTATTTTGAAATTTCTTTCAATCTAGAAAAATCATGCACTAAATAAGGAAACTAAATAATTTGCTCCAAATCTAAATGCAGAATCATAACAAGAGTTTTGTTTCCTAATTCCTAGCGTACTGCTTTCTTATAGCATATCATGGTCTTGCTAGAAACTGGATATTAGATAAGGGGGATAAATGGCCAGATCCAATAAGGCAAATCCTTCTCTAAGTGGGGTAAGATAAGAATAGTCAACTACAGAGATTAGGTAAAGGTAAATTCCAGAGCAGAATTATAGAAGGTAAAAATGGCTGTTTCTCACACAGATATTTAAGCACAAGGCAATATATCAAGTGGTATGTTATGCACCCAAGCATGGACAGACGCACAAAGCAACCAAGAACACTCACGTGAAAAATGAGCAAAGGAGAATATAAGCAAATGTGAAACAGTAAAAACAAACTGAATGAGATAACTGAAAATGAAGGAAAAAAGCAGAGATATCAATTCCCAGATTCAAGATATCCAATGATTTGATCTATATGGAGGCAGGGGATCTGTTATTTGGGGCCATGTCATTTCCTAAAATAACAGCTATTTAACTTTGGACAAGTCCTATAGATCTCTATTTCCCAATGTGTAGAATATAGATAATAATCCATAAGCAATAGCCCTATAATTTGAGATAAACAATTATGATAACATGCAAGGTATTTTTAAAGTATGAAACATCTCACAAATGTCAGATGTTGTTATATTTAGTAAATAATCCAACAAGTAGCAGTTATATCTTATAATGCTGTAAAAGCACGTGAGTTTATTCTAACAAGAGGAATACCACAGACAATAGAAAGCAATAAGAGATAAACATGTAGAATTAAGAGAGAGAACAATCCACACATTGGTGAATTCCTGTCTTTAGAGATTTATAAAACACTATGTCTCTAGGAACTCTTTAGCTATACTGTTGGTCACCTTATAGCTCTCATTTGGATTCAATTTTCTTACTCTGAAAAGATAAATTTGCCTCTTAACCCACTGAGATTCAGAAACAGATAAAGTCTTCTTCAAACTGCCTGATACTATTTCATGAAACAGCAGACATCTTCAGTCTTAACCAGTCTTCACTCAGAAGTGAAGAATGCCCATATGGGGTTGTTCAGAGCAAGAGGTTATCAGAGTTTCTTTAGTCCACCCCCACAGCCAAAGAGGACTGCAGTCTTATTTATAGGACCACCTTCTCTGGCTCAGATTAACGTTAAGCCTCAGGGCAGGGTGGCCAACCTCACAGGCATCCTCTGACAGCATTCCAAGGCACTGCAGGCCACACAAGGCAGTGACACTGACCATGCCCAGAAGTGATATCTCCAGGCTATCTGGTTGGCACCGGACAATCCTCTCTACTTGGCCGGCCTAGGCACAATCTCAGAAACAAAACAGGCACAGGTTGGCAATGGGTGAAATGACATTTGACAACTCCTGCAGAAGAATCTAGAAGTCAATATTGAAAATAAAACACCATCTATTAGGGTACAATTTACCTGCTTCTTAACTTAGATGTAAATGTGCCTTTTATCATAGGTATCAAGCTATATTGATACGAGCTACATGCTTTGCCCATCTGCCTTTGTGTCCAAGTCAGCCTTAGGAGACTTGACAGCTGTGGAATTTGGTAAGTTTACCAATAAGAGCCTCTCTGTGATCTCTCTGTCAATCTCCCTCTGTCTCAGTTGTCTTGATACATATTTTATGCTTCAGTTTACAGAGTCATGGTTCAATATTCAAGATTTTTCTAACTGGAAGTAAGAACTCCAAGTATGTGCAAGTAACTCCTATATACCTGGATCCCTCCCTCCCTCCCTCTCTCCCTCTCTCCCTTCCTTCCTTCACTCCTTCCTTCCTTCCCTCCTTCCTTCCTTCCTTTCTTCCTTCCTTCTACATCTCAAGCCCTCTCTCAAGTTTCTTTATAACAATGATTTCCTCTATCAACTTCTACCATTAAATATGCCAACAGAAATCACTGTTAAATCATAAACCAAGTAAGACATAAAAGATATTTAAAAATGCACACTAAAAGTGATTTGGGAAACTCTAAAATACATGTGACCTGCATGGTTTTGAGAAAAGTATACTCAAACAGAAAAGTATGGTTTTGAGAAAAGTATACTCAAACAGAATGATACCTACCTACTTAAAAGATCAGCCACACTAGCTTTGATTCTTAGAAAGCAAGCTATTAGGGTTAGGAATGAAGCTCAGTGGTAAACTGCTTACCCACTATACACTAGGCCCCGAGTTTGATCCCCAGTATAATCAATGAGGCAAGTTATTAAAAAGATACAGAATCATAGGCCTGTTCTAAATAAAGTCAAGTTGAACAGATTACATACACATCCTAACAGCTAGGTATACATAACATACTCAAAGCAGAACTGCCAACATAATAGCTATTAAGTATTGATTCACATAAGAAATCAATGTTCAATGTAGAAAATTGCAAAATACCCAAAATAAAGAGAGATAGGTTAGTATTTCCTCTACTCAGTTAAGCCTGCCTCCAAAACTTACTTGGATCCTTCACCCTGGACCCCTTTTGCTACCTACATATACACACACTTCTTATAGCATTCTGGACATAATAGAGCACCAGATATAGCATAAGAATCCAGCAACAAAAACCAAGGGCACATCTTTTGCTTCATAATTTTCTTTAAAGGGATGAGCTTAAAAGAATTAACAATTCCTTGCTTATATCAGTTTCTTTCTTCACTAAAACTGGAGCATTGAGCATGACTCTGACCAGGAAAAAAATAAATAAAATCAATTTTAAAATAAGAGTCCAAAACGATCCCAAATAATCTTAAGAGAAAAAGATGGCAGGAGGTCTATAATTTTATAAAAAATTTATTCTAATAGGTTGTGCTTTCAAATTTCACTTTTTATTTTTAAAATCACAGTAACACACAATAAAAAGTTTAAATAAATTTCACAAGGCTCTTAAATAAAATGCTTTTCTAATTAAAACCAACTATAATAAATCTCCATTCCTTTCTACATTTTAAAGCACAGAAAAAATCATGCAGAAATGTTTAAACTCCTTGAATTTAAAACAATATACAATCTTCTCTTTTATATTCTATCAACATAGCTTTTAGCCAGGCTAGCCAGTTTTGTCATGTAGAATATATGCAAGATATAATTTGGCCCCTTACCAGTTCAAATATCTTTGGTAATTAGAAAACAATGTTTCATTTATCTGATTGCATGCGAATCTGCTGAACTATATTTTTCCCTTAAGAATTCCCTCTAAAAATCAGGCTTTAGATATGTGTCCTATCTACAATTTTCACATCATGGTTTTAGTATTTAAAATTCAGTGAAAAACCACTACACGCTAAAATTAAAAACTAAAGTATCAAAAAACCATTACATTATGAATACATGGCCTAAAGGTTTAACAGTGTTGCCAAAAATATTTGTATATGAGGGCTAGGGATGTGGCTCACTGGTACAGCAGCACATGCTTAGCATGCCCAAGACACTGAATTTGATCCTCAGCTTAAAAAAATAACAACAACAACAAAAATAAATAAATAAAATAAAATATTTGGACATGAAATGTGTCTACAAAATACAGATATAAGTATCTCATTTCATATTTCAATGGGAGCTGTTAATTATCATACATAAAAGATAGGATATAGGTAAGATGAAGGTTAATGACAAATACAAAGGAATAAAAGACTCTTATTGAGACCATTTGCACACTTACTATTATTAGTTTATAACCACTATGTATTGAGATAATATTATTTGACACATAATAAAGAACTTTCTCTTATTCATTCTTTCATTCACTACAAAAGCCATCAAAGTCAATACTATTCTGTCCACATTTTACAGCTGAAGTGACTTGCTCAAGGTCACACATTCTTAAGTGGCAGAGCCAGTACATGAACCCAGGCAATCTTACTCTGGAGTCTATCCTTCTTAGGACTCCCTTGCAGTACCTTTGGAGCTTTAGTATAGAGGGCACATGCCTACCAAAGAATTTCACACATTTGTGCCTCATTTTCACCATTTCCTCAATGTCCCATGTTGTTCTATACAATTAATATGAACAGATAAAACACAAAGAGAATAAACTGTTTTTAAAAATTGTTAGCTAAAAAGAGGCCCTTAAACGGTAACGTCCATCCAAATATTCTGCCTTATGTATTATTCAGTTTCAGGGAAATCATCAAAAATAAACAAATAAAAACCAAAATAGTTCCCCTCCTTTGTAGTTATAACAACAAAATTAGCAGAAAAGTTTTTAACAGGGAAGAAGTTAATCATTCAGGAAATGAATAATTCACCTAGGATAGATTTTTTTTTTCCCAAAAACAATGTCACAGTAAACTTTTAATGATTCAGTAAGCTCAGTTAGTAGATTATGGGGCCTTCTAAGTTTTTCTCCATTCTCTAGTTATTACCTTGCTTGCTTGCTTGCTTGCTTGCTTCCTTCCTTCCCCTCCTCTCTCCTTCCTTCCTATCATTATTTTTGCCCTTGATTTCTGGCTCCATCCAAACAGAGTTTTCTTGTGCATTAGTACTGTGAAGGTATAAGAGTGAGGACTGCATTGGATCCCACACCATGGAGGAAGATATTTTCAGCTTTCTTGAAAGTCTACAAACTTTATTTTTGGAAATGGCATACTGACTAAGCAACTGGCTGATTTTCCAAAGACCTCCTAGAGTTTGGAAGTAAAATAAAGATAAATAGTGACTTATCAGTGAGCTAATTTATGGTGCTCAATTTTAGAACATTTTAAAGTTTCAATATGTGACTAAATCTTTACAGACTAATAGTCATCTTTCTGATGGCACCATTTTCAGAGATCATATATTTAGCATGTTCCTTCCTTCAACAATTCCATTTACAGAAACTTATCATATTGTACCAAATAATTCTAACACATCTTATCTAACAATAGCTAAACCAATCATTATTTCTACCTCCCTGAAGATATCTTCAACTCTACTGCTCAAAAGAGTCAAATCAGTGTTTTGTCATTCTATAAATAGTTCTGTGGACAATGTGTTAATAGAAGATAAATGAAGTCAGATTAAAATGCTAAGGAGGCAAATCATCTTAAAATTCATTCAGAAGTCATAAAAAGGAATTTTAGAACAAGAGGTTAATTTGGGATTATGAAATTTTGTTTTTCCCAGCTCAGTGTTATTCTCTTGAGTTCAAGGAACAAGCAAATAAAGAAATTCAAGTATCCTATGGAATTCTACATATATAACTGAATTCTAAATCTTATTCTGCAATTTCCTTACTTTGCCCTCTAAAGCTGAAGTACTTAGTATTTGGCACAAGGTTAGTATTCATTAGTATTCACTAAACAGTCATGAAGTAAATTAACGCCATGTGGGATCTTTGGTTATCTGACTGCTCCTATGAAATTCCCTTGTGTCACTATGCCATGACTGAATCTGAGGGGAAGACATATGTCTCATTCTGTAAGTGATTCATTGCATCCCAAGATAAAAAGGCCAGCTGGATATTTAATTAGTCTATTTCTAAAAATGCAAAGAAGGGAAAGATACTGAAAATACAAAGTAACTAACAAATGTATGACAGCAATTTCTCAGTAGAAAAATTGATAATGGGCGAAACAAAGTTGCATTAAAAATTACATGTTTTCTGCAAATGGCTGAGTTAAGTACACCAGCAGCTGATGTGCATGGCTGAGCCAAGACTGACCTAAACAATAGTAAGCTGTTCATATAAAAATTCCTAAACATTTTCTAAATTGGTGGTAACCCATCTGACTAAATTATCAGCTCAAGAACCACCAGTGACGAGGGTCAGCAGTCAAATACTTGTGGAGACATAATTATCAACTCCAGCCTTCAAATCATTTTTTGTTTTATGAGATAAGAATTAAAAATATGGTCTAAGGCCCCAAGATGGAAATTCTAAGCCCCTCTCATGACTATTCGTAGGTGTCTAAAATAAATCACATCCCTCTTATCCTTAGCTACTATTAGTGAACACTAATGGATACTGAATTTGCTGAAGCCAAGGAAAAGAAGGGTAACACAACTTTCTGAAGGTGATTCTATAAAGTTAACCCAGAAATAGCAAACAAGAGGAAAAACACCACTTCTGAAAGAAATACCTGGGACAGTTTATGTGTGATCTTTTCAAAAAGTCTAATGATTCAGGAACACATCATTTTTTAGGATAGTAATGGAAACCATAGAGTATCCCATTGTGGGGCCTGTAGTATGCAGTTAAAAACCTGGAAAGCCTCAACAGATGAGTGGATTTAAAAAAATGTGGTATATATACACAATGAAAAATTACTCAGCCTTAAAGAAGAACGAAATATGGCATTTGCTGGTAAATGGATAGAGATGGAGAATATCATGCTAACCGAAGTATACTAATCCCCAAAACTAAAGACCAAATATTCTCTAGGTATGTGGATGCTAACTTACAATGAGGGTGGGGGGAGGTTAGGGAAGAATAAAGGTACTTTGCATTAGGCAAAGGGGATTGAAAGGAGGGGAGGGGTACGGGGATAGGAAAGACAGTAGAATGAATTGGACATTATTACCCTTTGTACACACATGATTACACCACCAGTGTGAATCTATATCATGTACAACCAGAAAAAGGAGAAGTTATACTCTATTTATGTATGATGTGTCAAAGTGCATTCTACTATCATGTATAACTAATGAAAACAAAAAAAGAAAAAGAAAAAAACAAACAAACAAACAAAAACACCTGGCAAGATTTACTGAAGCTAAAATTTTTCATCCTAAAGAAAATGGACAGTACTAGAGAGGATGAGAAAAATCCATTTTCAGGTAACCATCTGAAAGCAAACCACCCTCCTACCAATAGTACATAGTAATCCACTTCTACCTCCTGCAGACAGGAAAAGCTTGAGATTTATAACTTTCACAGATGCAACATTACACAATTAAATCAAAAACTAATATAAGAAAAAAAAAAGCCAAATGAATATCATGGCAATTTTGACCTCATCCCACATTGATATTTGGCCTTGAAGTGCCTCTGTTGAATCATGCAAGGATGACATCTGGGCACTGTTTCTAACTTGTGTCTAAGAGGAAAGGGTTATTCCTGATTTGTTGTAGTACCTCAAGATTTCTCCTTCTCCATTTCCCATTTTAGAACTGAAAGTCAAAGGCTAGTCAATTAGACGCAAGAAAAAAATATTTTGAGTTTGTATAACTGGCTTGCTACCAACATGAATGGAAAAATAATGTTTGTGCCTGGCATGGTTGCACACACCTAAAATCCCAGGGGCTTGGGATGCTGAGGCAGGAGGATCACAAGTTTAAAGCCAGATTCTGCAACTTAGTGAGGCCCTAAGCAATTTAGCAAGACTCTTCTCAAAATTTAAAAAAAAAAAAAAAAAAAANGGGGGGGGGGGGGGGGGGGGGGGGGGGGGGGGGAGAGAGAGAGAGAGAGAGTCAGTCAGTTAGTTTATAAAGAGCAGAATAAGCCCCAATAACCCCCAGATTCTCCAGAAGGATTACATGACAGGAAACACAGTAAGTTGTCCTTCTCTGAATTCAATATGTTTTTCTAATTATAACTAAATTGTGGGGAGGTCAATACATACATCTTTTAATTTGGGGGGACTCCAGAAAAGACTTTTTTCACACATCTTCTAAAGCACAAGTCATGATTATTGTCTAACATCATAATCATGGCAAGTATGAATATGTCCCTTTGTGGCAGGAAAGAAACCACATGAAACTGAGACTGGATTTCAGTTTAAAGAGATGCAAACTGGAATTTCCATATACATTGCTCAGGTGCATTCACTCTTGCAAAGCCAGTTTCCCTTTTATCTACAGTGGGTTTTCCGTTTTGGGGAAGATCTCTATACCCCCTGATAATCTTTTCCAAGAAAAGTTCTGCCTAATGTGTAACTGGCACTTCCTTGTCTTTTCTCATCATTTCTCTTCTTTTCAAGTTCATCAGGAAGAAAGTCAGGTGGATGACTGTCATCTAAGAAGGTCATTAATGCAAAAATATTCAATAATTTTTTTGAATATTTTTTTCTGCCTTTTTCCCTCCTGCTTTGTCCCAATAGAAAATCCAGCTGATTTTTTTTTCCAGGTTAAAGGAAAGTCTCAACAGAATATCTGAAAAGGAATGAATTAATTGTCACTACTATCCATGAATTAAAAGTCCTTATTAATAAAATGGGTCCAGGAAGAAAAAATGAACTCATGACCTGAAGTAATTCTATCCCTACACACATCCCTTTCTCCATCTGAAAGGTTGACTCATATGTCTTATACTTAAGTAACTATGAATTGTAAAGACTGCTGTTGCCATGAACATTGCCAACTGTTGTGATAAGCCCATTTCCAAAGTCTTCAGATCACAGGTGTGAAATGGTCCACTGGGCTTGTGTATATGGGGAAGAGATCAATGTGCCATGTTTGAGAAGATATACTTCTGATTCTTTTGATGAACAAATAATGTTACTCCCTCCAATAACTACCATGGTGTTAATTTTTTTAAAATCAATAACACAATCTTAGCAACAGACATGAGTTAACAAGTTTTGAGAAGAAAATTTTAAACTAAAATAGACCCACATAAAGTAGTTTCCTAATAAATTGATTAGGGGTCTATTAAAGCTAATGTGTCAATTTTAAGAAGCATGAGAAATAAACTGAAAATTTACAATAGCTTACATTAAAAAAAAAAAAAAAAACATAATATTGATTGAGTAAACACATGAAAATAAATTTACTAGCAAAACAGCCAGACCTTAGTAAGATGAATAAGAAAGAAAATGACAACAAGGACAGATTCAGCATAATCCTGGGTGGCCCAGTAGGAAAAAAAAAAATGTACAGCAGACTATTATGAGGGAAGAATGGTATGGTTATTAAAATAGGACAGTGAAATCTGTGAAACCATATTGGTAACCTCAAAAATGGCAAACATGACTCATTAAGTTGGATTAAGAAAAAAACAGGGCAAACTACAAGCAAACAACAAATTACTATTTGGCATGAGTCATCTGTTATATATTCTTTCAAGAATTTTACATGCAATATTGGTTGCCTTAATTGAAATGCTAATTATATCTCTACATGGAATATAGGAAAAAAGAATACAAATTCTTAAACAATCTGAAATTTTAAGTGTAGTTAAGAAAGCTGTGCTCATTCTTCATAGAAATATTGGAGGCTAAATGGCCTGGATTTTTAAAAAATTAAGTATATAAAAATAATATCTTTAAGTTTTTAATTCCATGTGTTGCATGATTTCAAATTAGGAAGAAGTAGTAAATGGAAGAGATTCAGTAACATACATGTTAAGATACTTGGTTTAATACAGAGTAGAGGTAATACTACTTCCTGCCAGAGTAAAGGAAGCATATGGAACATGTTATCAGGAAGGAAATCAGGCAATGAGGATAAATGAGTTTAAGAAGCATTTTCGAGAATGGGAACTTTTTAAAGGGACAAACTCTAAACGATGATAAAGACCTGATAATGTGACAAGAGGATATATTCCTAACCACTATTTCTGGCCTATGAAGACATTTATTGAAACATATAACACCAGAGAGGATCACCTTACATAAGTGGTTTACTCTGTTTATGTAGAAAATCTCTCAATAAAGTAAATCTTAAATTTGAAAATGTCAACTGCTGAATAAGTTCAAAACGTAATTATCATTTCTGGTCATTACTGTAAGCATTCCAAGTTCCTCATATATCATTCTGGATTAAACTGTTCAAGGTCTTGAACTTCTATGCCTGCAAATCTCTACTTAGAAGCTGTTTTTTCCTCCTAAATACAAAATTCTTATTTGGCCAATATAATAATTTCTTTTAAACACTAATACCTACTTTGTGTCACCAAAATATTCCCAATAAACTCAAACCATCTTGCCATTTGACTATTTCCTTCATCTGCATTTTATAATGATCAATGAAATATAACAAAGCTTTTTGAACTTGGTAGAAAACTGTGGAAGAATTTTATTTATTTAAAATTGTCTTTTTTAGTTTTAGATGGAAACAATACCCTTGTTTTATTTTTCTATTTTTATGTGGTGCTGAGGATTAAACACAGTGCTAGGCAAGCACTCTACCACTGAGCCACAACCCCAGCCCCCTAATCATTTTAAAAGGGGAAAAAAAAAAAAACTGTTTTGGTCTTTTATTATCTATTGGAAGATTTGACAATGACAGATTTTGTTTGTTTGTTTGGTTCCTTGGTTTTGGAATATCTCCCTATCTACCTGCTTCATGTGTGGCAAATATGCAAAAGAAATACCTAGCATTACTGAAATAGGAAAGCTTTACTTATTAAAAAACAAAACAAAACAAAAAAAAAACCCAACAAAGTCAATTTGCCATCACCAGGGGACTATTACAATCTAACTGTTAAAACAAAACAAGTTAATTTGTCTTTCCTTGCCAGTCCAAAGGAGACTTGCTCAAAGCCAATTTTTATGAAGTCTGGTGCCAATCTAGGCCATAAAAGAAAGACTGATAATTTTAAAAAGCACTCAGCTTCAAGTACATCTCAACTCAAATTCTGGATTCTAGTGGTGCTTGAAGAACATGCTAGTTTCTTTTTGGCACTAGAAAAAAAAGCAGGAAAAATTCCATCCTAATTATGAAAAGCTTTACTTATAATGGTGATTGATTTAAATACATAAACCCTTAGTAAAAAAGACAAGTAAAAATATCATCAATATTCTATGGAAAATTATTATTTTTTTAGAAAGAAATATTTATTTTCCATAATGTTTTCTTTTTTTTAATATTTTTTTTAGTTTTTCGGCGGACACAACATCTTTGTATGTGGTACTGAGGATCGAACTCGGGCCGCACGCATGCCGGATGAGCGTGCTACCGCTTGAGCCATATCCCCAGCCCCTATGGAAAATTATTAAAAGAAAAAATAGTGTTTTGAAATTATGGTATGGTTAAGAAACCATGAAAAGTTTACCTCTATGTTTAATAAATAATTTTTATGACATTAGAATCCATATGGAGAAATATACAAAAGTATAAACCATATAAATCAATAAAAGGAAAATTTCCATATAAATCAATAAAAGGAAAATGTTGACTATATTTCTGCTAATGTACATCTCAAGACATACTGATTTTTATGGCTATCTGGAAAATAAAATAAAATAAATTATGCCTGAATACTTTGCAAAGCTTCCAGGACCTCAACTCTTTCAGCTCTTATTTCAGCCCCATTTATATTGCTCTCACTTTCTTTCCCATAAATGTTTTAGTAGCCAGGTTTATATCATAGTTACTTAAATGCATTTCCTACACTTGATATTTTTAAAGACATTTTTTACTCTATTTAAAATCTATTAATTATATAAGGATAGCATTGGCACTTCCTTCATTTCTAAACCTGACATAACACCACATGAAATGGCTCAATAGAACCACCAAACTTAGTCATTTTATTTTGTTTTGTTTTGTTTTGAGGCTAAACATATATAAACAGTACACTGGTACTATAAAGCATCTACTTGAGTCTTGACTCTTCTATGGAGGCATTGTTAAACTGTGCCAAGAAATGAATGTGTTTGGGGCTTCATGTTATATACATGTATAAAGGGCAAGTTGATTCCTGAAAGAACATCAATCACTGAGCATACATCACTGCATGGAGTGGGGGTTGGGATATGAGAGTGGGAGGGAGGAAGAAGAGAAAGAGGTTGGAGGAAAGGAGGGGAGATGGAAGGAGAGGCAGAGAAGGGCATTGAGAAAGAGTAGCAGAGAGAGAGGAAGGGAAGAAGGGGTCTAGAGTCAGGAGGGAAAGAGGAGGGTATCAGCAGGGGAAGAGTCAGTACATGTAAGTGAGCTTAAGAGTGACAGTATGGGCAATTTTAACCTATTCACTTAAAGTTAGGTTCAATAGTGCGAATCTCCTATACTATGTCTGTTCAATATGTAAGTTAAAACACAGAGGTATTTAGATTTGGCTTTCAATCCTCTTTCCTAAGTGAGGGTTTGACAGAAGAAAGATCCTTCAAACTTTCATCAAAACAAGCAATAAAACCAGTTTATAGTCAAATGCAAAACCAACAGCGGAGCTAACCTTCATAAACACAGCAAATCTACCCTCTGGGGGATTCTGGTGACTGTATCCAGGAGCATTTGCTGGAAGGCCAACAAGGGTTTCCTAAAGGGGTTTTAATCATATTCCCAGGGCCCATATTTCTAAAGAGAAAAGTCACAGTTCATATATCTTTAGTCTCTTCATCAAAAGCAAAGAGAAAAGATACATTTCTCTTCTGGAGGTTAAGGGACTCTTGCCTATAAAACTATATTGTTATTTAAGTTAAAAGTTGCTTACACTTTCAACCATTTATTTTTTAGAGGAAAAGTCTATCTTAAAGTCTCTTGAGGCTTGAAAATATATTACTTACCCAGAAATTAACATCTGATATCACGGTTATTCTATGGGTAACTAGAGCTACCAGGAAAATATTAACTTTCTCTTATGAAAAATAGAAGTTTACTGGCAAATACATGCATAAGTAGGATAAGACTTGTAATTTTTTATTGAAATCCAAATGGCTGCACATTTTTACATTCCTACCAGCAGTGGGTTCTAATTTCCCACATCCTTAAGCACATTAGTTACTGTCTTTTTGGTTGTAGCTGTTCTAGTACATATTAAGTGGTGCTACACTATTAGTTTTGATTTTCTTTATCCCAGGGCTAATAATGCTTAGTATTCTTTGGTGTGCTCTATTGGTCAGTGATACATCTTCTTTGGAAAAAATGTTAATTTGAATCCTTTGCTTTTATTTTAAACATGTTGCTCTGTTTTGGTGGTAGTGGATGTCAGGGTATAGGGAGTTCATTATATAGTCAGAATATTAACTACTAATCAGATTTGTGATTTGCAGATATTTTCTTCCATTTTATAAGTTGGTTATCTTTTCAGATTATTTGTAGCACAAAATCGTTAATTTTTATGCAGTCCAATTTATTTTTTCTTTTGTCATATATGTAAAATTGAAGTCACATCTAAGACACCATTACCTAACCCAATGTAAAATTTAATCTTAAGTTTTCTTCTGAGTTCTACAGTTTTAACTCTTACACTTAAGGATATGTGTCTTTTTGAATGACCTTTGTTAATGGTATAAGCTGGAGGTTCAATTTCATCCTTTTGAATGTGGATATCCAGTTGTCCCAATACCATTTGTAGAATAAATTTACCTTTCCTTACTTACTTTTATTGTTCTCTTCATTCCTTCCTACATATTTGAGTTACCATCTGGTGTCATTTTCTAATTCCAATACAGTGCTGTTTCTACACTTTGCTTTTATATTGTTATTCTCAAACATATGAAACTCCTGTATGTGACAGGCGCAACAATACATTGCTTTATAGAGTTTTTAAAATAAGCAAAGAGTAAAAAAAAATTTTTTAACTATGTATTTTATATAGATAAAATTATGTTCAACATAAATCTGAAATTATTTGTTTTTTTTTTTTGTGTGTGTGTGTGTGTGCATGTCTCATATTTGTTGATGGTAAAAACTGTATATTTAAGATACATAGTATAGCAATCCCAAATGCTCATGTCCTCTTCTCTACCCTACAGCTTTTTTTGTTGTAGTATGCTAATTTGTTTAATCCAGACTGCTTCACTGAACTCCATTTCTACCACAGTGTGTAGTCAGCCTTTCCTGCACAGTTTCCACTACCACGGATGTCGGTGACATTATTTTAAGCCTGGCTTCCTAACAGCTGCTCCTGAATCTAAGTAGTATATTCTTCAGTCAGTGTTTGGACAGAGGTTATGTTCAAGACTTGTGCCAAATGAAGCTTTCACTTGGTTTCGATGAGTCTGTTTGAAGAGAGAGAATGCTTTCATGTGTGTACCAAGTCTCATTCTGATTCGTGCTTGAGTGAGTACAGCCCAACACAGAGCACAGGCTTCCTGACTCCCAGAGGTGACTGTGACCCCTGGAAGACCCTTCTTGGCTTTCTTTTTCCCTGGTTCTCCATACTTGCCTACAGGAGGGCTTCTGCAACAGGGGACTGAGGAAGCTAAAATGCCAGCATGGCAAGGTCACAGACAAAGTTGGAGGAGAGGGAGCTGCTGTCTTCTTGGCTGCACATGCCTGAAATAGAGCAGATCTGGAAGTGGCTGGTAATGGACTGGGTCACCGAAATGTCACAGACTCTCACCCTTCTAAATTTTAGTAGATTTTCTTGACATTGTTTCTCCATTTCCTATACAACTTTAGGACAATTTCCAAAGACTTTCAATAAAATTTTTATATAATTTTCACCAGTTAAACTATTGTTTTTCAGATGAGAGGGGTCAATAAGTTTATCATTCTATTTATAAAATACCTCTAAATGGCTCATTAAAGTAAGATTTCAGATAGTTTCAAGTTACAAATTAAGTAATTTTGACAATTCTTATGTTAACATTTGACAAAATTAAGCAGAAACATTAGAAATCATCCATTGCAAACATGATTTTGAAAAAGAAACAAATATGTTTCAACTAAGTAGAGGCTTAAATTTCAAAAAAATTAAGGACATAAATAAGAACATCAATTTTTCTTTTAAGTCTTAAACATGTATCTTCAAATGATCAGAAACATTTTCAGTTTAGGTCACCCTGAGTTATGGTGTACATAATCAGATCAATGTCACTGACCTTCCCTCCACCAAAAAAAAGGTAGGAACTATCATTATTGTAACTATGTGAGTCAAACAAGAAATAAAATCCTCCTCTTTCTGGGATTATCCAAAATCCTGTTGCTGTCCATGGTAAAGAAACATACATTGGGGCTGGGGATGTGGCTCAAGCGGTAGCGCGCTCGCCTGGCATGCGTGCGGCCCGGGTTCGATCCTCAGCACCACATACAAACAAAGATGTTGTGTCCGCCGAAACAAAAAAAAATAAAAATTAAAAATTACTCTCTCTTTCTCTCCCAAATTCCTACCCTCCCTCTCTCACTCTATCTTAGAAAAAAAAAAAAAAAAAAAAAGAAACATACATTGTTATTAGTAACATGGCACTAAAATAAACTTCAGGTCTACTTTATCTAGATTTGATTCTTACATTTATTCCAAAAAAATGACAACCCTGAAGACACAGTAGGAGAAAGAGAAGGAAGCAAGTTCAGGGAAGGGAAAGGAATATGAACGATCCATGTTCGCATTCCTGACAATCTCAAACAAGAGATTGAGATACACAGGAGCCTGCTGCAACGTTGACTGATTTACTGAGGTTTAAGACAAGCCTTAAGGAAATCTTTACTCACTACTTTATTCTTGAAAATCACCCCTTAATCCTCTCTCCACATCTAACCCAAATACATTCTTGAAGGCTCACTTCAACTTACATCCCCTCCACACAGCCTTTATCTCAAGTCAGCCTACACACTCTCTCCAACTTCTAACCACCCACAGTACTTACCATCTTATGTATATAGTATAGAACTAAAGATTAATTCAATGATAGGCACTTGAATTGAATTGTCATTTTTTGGTTCTAGTAAGTTAGTCCTCCAGAGAACCTCTGTTCCCTCTCTGCTATATTTAGCTTATTTTCTCTGCTATACTCGCTGCTGAAATGGACAAACCCTGCTGCCTCAGATCAAAAAAAAAAAGATGCAACAGTAAAAGTTGTGCTTTCATCCTTTGGCTTCACCAATGAAACAAAAGAGAGCTCCCTGTCTTTACTTTGCTGCTTGGGCTCTCTGCAACAGTCCTTCCACTCTACATTGGTGGTATTCAGAAAACAATCTCCCATCATCTGCTCCCAGATCATACCATTATACCTTGCTCTACACTCTTTCTTCAGTAGCTGTGGACCTGGATAAATAGTATATCCCAGCCATGAAAATTCAATACCCCATTCTTACATATCTAGTCTAACAGAATCTTAATACCACTATATATATAAAGTCCAAAAGAATTACCTTCAGCATTATGATTAAATTGTATACAATTCTAAGGCTCAATTAACCAAATATAATTTCCCTAATACAAAATCTCACAGGGTCAAGGACCATTAGCTTAATTACATTTCATTTTTATTATGTTGTTGGAAAAAAAATTTTTTAGCTATTTACTAAGAAGTATAAAAGCAATTTGGGCTGAAATAAAATAAAAAATATAAGTTGTTATTGTTGCATTCTTTGAATTGATTGGGTATGCTCTACAAATAGTTACAGGAATAGCATCTTCAAAAAATAATAAATCTTTCAACATCTAAAACAAATCCAGATTCCACAAAACCTATGTTTGTCTAATTATAGCTTTGTATTTTGATGTGGTTTTCTATGTAAATAGATTTTTAAGAATTGCAATTGGAATGTATTCTATTAAAAGCAGATGTTAAAAGTTACAAAGTACCAAATGTTTATTATGCATCCCCCAAAACAAATCTAAATTGCCTTATTGTAAGATATTTAGTGTTCAGACACACTTTTAGGTCTGCAGCATAAAAGACAAAGTAACTGTCTAAATCAAACTAACAAAAGTTTTGCCAGCTACAACTCAAAGAATTAATGCCAATACAAACACTCTGCTTCACCTACTCAGATTATCATTTACACCCTGAACATGGAAATTTCTATTGACTATGATAAAACATAACTTAAAAATACTTGCAATCAGTAAATAAAATAGAAACAGGAATTCACAATTCAACACTTCTCTTTTCCTTTGCATGGCAGTCAGTATTACAGCAACAGGCAATATTTGAAGTGCATTACACACATTCCCCCAACATCAACATAACAAGAAGTCTTTTAATAACATTTCATGTCAAAATGAACCACAATGTATAACTATAGTGCACTAAAAAAGTCTTTTAAAAAGAATCTTGGAGGTGGGCTGAGGTTGTGGCTCAGTTGGCAAAGCGCTTGCCTTGCACATATGAGGCACTGGGTTCGATCCTCAACACCACATAAAAGATAAATAAACAAAATAAAGATATTGTGTCCATGTATAACTAATTTATATATATATATATATATATATATATATATATATATATATATNAGATGTGTATAAGAGACAGATATATATATGTATATATGTATATATATATATATATATATATGAATCTTGATTGAAGGTATTACACATGCATTCCCAAATAAGACCAGTTAAATGATGAATGCTTCTTTTCCCATCATTATTGTAAATTTTTACAACATAAAAAAAAAATGCTTTTTATGGAGTATTTGGTAAAGTCATCAAGTACAACAAAGAGACTGAACAGGATACAAATTTCTAATTCCTTAATATTTACATCTGTATTAGATATGAATCCCTTCACTACCTCTCCATAATAAGCAGCAGATTTAACTATTTTTATAATCATATTTCCAGAGGTTAAAGCCCAACAAATTTAACTATTGTAAAAAAATTTTCTCCGCAAATCTTTGGGAAGAACATTTAATCTAAGAAATAGAAGAAATACATGATGAGATTCATTTGCTTTGCATTAAATGGTTACACAAATGTCAGTTACATATTTTTAAAACAACACATATTCCTCTTATTTGCTCTTGCTAACTTCTGTGGGCAAATTTACATTGTGGGTAGCATGTTCCTTTACAGATCTTATAAGCATGATTAGACATTATTTACTTTAGGGATGTTTTACAGAGATGGTTCTTTTTGTGTCGTGGGGTGAAAAAAAGTTATCATCAGTTGATGTTTGGCAAAATTTAACCAAAGTGGCTGTCTAACTCTAACCACTATTTATATGCCACTCAGGCAAATGGCCCTCATTTTTATTGCTTTTAGAAGCCTATGTGTCTAAAGCTCACATCATTCAGATAAACTTTTATTTAACTGGGCAAATGTCATGCTTGGTGGTATCATAGTTTATGTACTTGTCAAAATCTGTTAGAATATGGAAAAAGTTTTCAAAGTGTATCCACATAAATTTTAAAATATAACTATAGTTATTTAAATAGTGAACATATATGAAAACAAATACAAATTCAAATATTTTTAAAGTACATATTCTGGTCTCCACATAAATAAAAAACTACGTTTATATAAAAATACTTCACATCCACATTTAAGACTTAATTAGGAAAACACAGGCTCTGAAAAGAGATAGCTGGAATTAGAACCCAAGTTTTTGGTCCCTTACTAACCCTGGAACATAATAGAATTCTACTAATATTTCAGTTTTCTGTAGTATAAACAGAGAACAACTGTGTCTGTCTCACAGGAGTATGAGGACTAAATGAGTTAACAGAAGTAAAGTGCTAAGAACAGTAACTGGCAAGTGGTAAATAATGGGTACAATATGACTTAAGATTGCTGTGATTATTATTGTGGTTGTCCCATTATTATTAGTCTTACTACCATGTTTATCAAAATATATTTTGCAATGATCTCATTGGACACAAGATTAACAATAAAATCATATTTTTAAGGCAATTCTTATTACCAAAATCATTCCAAAGTAAATCCTCTCTCTTTCCTGCTCATAAGATTAGGTTAAATTTAATTTAATCTGTATGATTATGAACGATCCTGAGGTGACATAGGGTCATTATCCAATTATCCACATTAATAATCACTGATTTATCTGACAATAGAAAGTGAACTCATTTATAACCTCTGGAACATTTCTTAAAAATGGGTGAGTATGTAAGCCAAATGTCAAGGTTTAAACATAAGGCATCGTATAAGGTCCCTTTTTTTATTTTTCTTTTTATTCCTTAACAGATAGGTTGTTGATATTTTGAGTTAGCAGGTTAATATAGTCTAATTGACTACCATATAGCTTCTTAGCTAATTTCCTTATGAGTATTATTACAAAGTAAAATAAGTATGAATGAAGAAATTATCACAGAACAGACTTGGATTCATGTTTCATGAGAAAAATATAAAATGCTTTGTCTTCAGTTCTTTGGAGGAAAGGATTTAGAAATCCAAGATATTCATCATTACTATGAATCTGGGTATCCAGAAAACAACCTTGTTTCTCCTTATACCAAAGGACAATGTACAATGTGCCCAGCTGAGGAATCGTCTATTATCACACAGAAAATGTCTGCTGCGACAGTAAAAACAGCACAGGCACCTCGTTAAATACCAGTGTATTTGAACAGTCTTACTTTCAAGAAGACAGATCACAGAAAAATTATTTGGCTATTTTTAAATATTTAAAGAAAAACAGAACTTCTAGCTTCCATTGTATATAAGAAGAATTGCTTGAAATACTGCCATAAACATTTGCCACAGCATTAAAGGCTATTAATTTTACTGGAAATGAATCATGAGGTGCCAAAATGTCTACGCAGACAATCAGTGTATATTTCCCATTAAAAGGGAAACTATTTGCATGCATCCTGAAAATACACTTTCCTTAAACAAAATACTAAGTGTCTCAAGGAAATGGAATGTATAGATTTTTCTTCCAAATACAATGAAGTTAAATAAAATTATGTTTCTTCAGTAATATATTGCTTTTATATTATCTAATATACAAGGGGGGGGGGAGTTTTTATCCCTCCAAAAACAGACCTGAAATGCAGAGATCAGTACTAAGACCCAGGCCAAGGAGTTGCTGAACAAGCTTATCATGACAGAGACTGTTTCATAATCCCTGTTTGAAGCTGAAGGTCAACAGTAGCATCAGAAAGTACAAATTAAGACACTGGCAAAGTCTCTTACCCACAATTTATGAAATGTCTGGATAGAGTCAGATGATTATGCTGGGATGATACTCAATACAGATGCATTGTTAATATGCAAAGAGGTCATTTGATGTCAACTAGTTTAATTTGAAGTATTGATAAAAAATAAATAATATTTCAGGAAGTTAAAAATTGACTGCTATGTTAAGTAAAGCATAAAATCCTATCATTTTGGGGTAAAATATGAGATTTTTTTCCTTGTCTGAATTCCCTTGGCAAAAAGAGGGGTATTGAGAGGAAGGAAGAACATCCTTCATTTTTCTGAGTATTTATTCCCTTGACAAGAGACTGCCCATGCCATATATGTCCACTTGTCAGGTGACAGTTGTGACTGCCTGAGTCTCTTTAACGTCTGTAACTCATACTCCTTGCCCAGACAACTGTCCCATCTCTGATACAGTCCATGAGAAGAGATATGAAGATGACTCAGCCTCGGAGCACTGTATGTAAATATGCCATGGAAAAGATTTGCAAAATAAATCTCTCTACCAGAGAAAATATGATTTTTCCACTGACCTCTATTCCCCTTAACATTGTCACCTTGGACTTATTATTATGACATGGATGATTTTCTGGTTTTTAATCATTACGGATCATAGTCTATGGACTTGATTTACATTTTAAAGCTATTAGACAGAAATGGAAATTTAAATAGTGAAATCAAAGAATAAACTCTCAATATGGAAAATAACTGGGCTGTAAACATCTCTGCTTATCTGCCCTCTCTCATTTTATATATGAGCATTATTTCAGTTGGATTCAAGCATGAGTGGCAGTCAAGTCCTGCAATTAGGAAACAGAGCACATAAGCAAAGCAGAATCAATCTCTATACTCTTAAGAAACATGTCAATAACTACATTTGTAAAGTCCTCCTCCCTCAGTTGGCTAGTTTGTTAATTTAACAAATGTTTATTGAGTACCTACAATGTGCCAGGTGCTATCTCAAACTATAGTAATTCTTCTGAAAATAGTTCTGAGAATAGTTTTGATAATTTCAACCATATCATGTTTGGGTTTGTATCCTTCTGAGATTAATGAAATGTCTGGGATGAGCCTACCCACTCAGTCAGCTATGGGCCCTTGGGATCTGGCTATCCCATTCAAATCCATCCTTTCCTGGTTGAAAACCACCATATACAACTGGTAGAAGGTGTCTGTTCTGAAATTAATATCAACAAAAAGAACTTTGGGTCATATGCCTAGCTTCAACTTCCAGGTCAGAGGCAAAAATTCAAGAATCACTCCATTATCTGGCACTCATATGGGGACACTGGCCTCTTTCTCCCCATTTCCCTCCCAAGACCTGGCTGCTTGCCATTTCCTTACATTCATTGTACTCTTTCCCACCTCCTGCAGTAGTTAACAAATGCAGATGCTCCCCAATTCAGGGTGATGGTTGGACAATTCCTAATATCTGGAGCTCATTACTGTGGCATTTTACTATACCTTCCTAAATGCCACCCTGGAGAAATTTGAAATACCATTTCATGATCAAGTTCAAAGAATGTAGTCCTTGAAAAAGTTGTTTGGGAATGCTTTTTTCCAAATGCATCAGCCTTTTTTTCTGACTCATGTCATGCAATGAAGATGTTAAAAGTGGATATAAAACTTTCTTCCATATTTCAAGTACAGTGTGACTGTTCATCTGGGTTTTAATTGCATCCATTTCAGTTATAAGGCAGCAAAAACACCTCATCGGTTACTATAGATTGAACTTCCTTACTTGCTTATTTTTCTCTGCCCACTCTTGCCTTTCTTTCCATCCATACTAGCACTCAGGTCAATTTGAATCAAGTTAAAACTGATTTCCAGACCACTAATTCTGGAAAGAAGCAAAGGCTGTGATTTTGGAAATATGAAAGAGTCAGAACATTATTACTGAATGGAGTTGATCATTTCTGTTCCATCTGGGTTAGTCTTAAACTTAGCCACATGTTCTAAAATTCTAATATTTGCTATCTACCTAAGGTCTGTGAAGGTTTTACACAGTCCATAAATAATTTCAAAGTTTTTCCAATGAAAGTTTGTACTTCTGTCAGAAACCTGTCCAATATCAGAAAGCACAAGAATACTTACCTGTTTAGCCTTGGTCTTTGAGATAGTATCAGAAATAGGTTTCTTTCGCTCCTTTACAGCAGTCTTAGAAAACAATTCCTCAAATTCATGACAATCTATGGATGGCTCTTCAATTTTTTCCCAAATAAGTGAAGGACTGGAGTCTCTATAGTTAAGCAAAAGAACAATGAAAGGGCCATCAAGCAGAACTACATCACGTGGAGCATAAACAGAAAAGAAGGGAAGGCAGGGAGGGAAGAGGCAAACAGAAAAAAAAGGGAGGGGAAGGAAAGAAAGATAAGGAGAAAGTAATATTTTATCAACTTGATGAGAAAGTTAAAATTCTATCCTTTAGGACCAAACCTCTGCCGTGAAATAATTTCCAGGAATTCTGAGGTATGAAATCACCATATAAAAACATAAAAAAGAAACTCCTTCTCAGAATGGGCTATGAAGGCAAGAAATGCTTGATATCTCACAATCCCAACTTGCCTCATTAGCCTGGCAGATTACTCATGGGCTAAAAATGTATATTTCCAAGAAAGCATCCTCCCTATCCCCATTACCTCCCATTGACCATTATTATTTGGCTTCTCAATGAGTACAGATTCATGGAGTATCATAAAAAGTGTTAAATGATTTTTACAAAAGCAAAACAACAATAAAACAGAAGAACTTTAAATCATGTATCTGGAGATAATTAGTTTGGGGCACAGTTTTAAAATGATCCATCAGCATAAATAAGTGATAGGGCACCTTCACAGAGAATGAACAACAAAGTTAAAAAGTAGTCAAGATATATAGATTCTTGCCTCCTGATGGGGTTTAGTGAAGAGAAAATTAGCAAAAGAAACAAAAAAGAACCTGCTAAGTATACTGTTTCTAAATGCAAGTCACATAACACAAAGAAAATACAAGGAAACGTGATAAGTTAGAAGAAGGAAGGCCAAGGGCATTTTGAGTATCTGGTTTTTCTTTCCCCTCCTCCATATTCCACAGAGAAGTCTCCCAGCATTGTCTCAATGACTAGGGAACCAGGTCATGGACAATGCATGGATGAAATCTGGTAGCGGATTGTTGAAAAGTATTATTTTATGATGATTATTCCCAACTATGATTTTATAACTTCACACTGTATAGATAATCACTTGTAGAAGTGCCATGAAATTCTTTAAAACTAAATTATTTCACACATGGAATGTGGATATATTTTTGCAACTGTTTCTTAGGAAAGACAGCTACAAACAAAACAGAATAGTAAAGCAAGGCTATGTCTTTTAAAGGATGCAAACACCATACTTAGCAATCAGTTTGCCTATGGATTCAATTTATATTTTTAATTTATAAGAAATGAAAATTTAAATAATAAAATCAATGATTTTTCCCTATAAAAATCTTATAGGGAAAATAACTGGTCTACAAATATCTGCTTATCTGCACTCCTTCATTTTGTGTATAAGCATTGTTTCATTTGGATTCAGGCATAAGTAGCAGTTAAGTCCTGCAACTAGGAAACAGCACATATGCAAGGAAATATGTCCTTAAAAGACATGTCAATAACTATATAGAGGGACATATATACATCTCACACATCAAAACATATGTCATTTGTTTTACCCCTTTGATATTGCTGGAGAAAAGCCTGCAATTTTAAATAACAAACTGTTTCACCAAATAATGATATAAAAATCTACAGGTAAGTTTTAGAATTATACTAAAAAAACACATTAAGTTGTATTTTTCCCAACAGGTTTAAGGCACAATGCTCCCCTTGCATTGACAAAACTGTATGAAGATGAGCTTGCTTTCATGTTACCTTTTACTATGGAGTTGAATTCTTGTCCAGTAAAGAGGCTTCATTGGCCGACAAGGCTCTACTGGTTGCTTCCTACTCCCTCTGTCCTGATTCATCCCTAATCCAAACAAGCCAGTGGGCAATGGAGGAGGAAGAAACCCACACACTTGTGGTGTTGGTAAAGTGCTACTCCCAACTTGTGGGGAGAGTGAAGGCCCAGACCCAGTGAGCAGAGGGGGTGGGGGAGGTGGGGGGATCCCTGTCCCAGGAGGTGGAGGAGGAGGGGCTGGAGCTGGTGGAATTCCCATACCTGGCAAAGGAGGAGGTTGGGGAATACCAACTCCAGGAAGAGGGGGAGGAGGAGGTATTCCCACTCCAGGAAGAGGAGGGGGAGGGGGTATTCCCATTCCAGGAAGGGGTGGGGGAGGAGGTATACCAGGAAGAGGAGGGGGAGGGGGTATTCCCACTCCAGGGAGGGGAGGAGGTGGAGGTATTCCAGAAAAAGTAGGGGGAAGAGGTATTCCCATTCCAGGAAGAGGAGAAGGGGGAGGTATTCCTACTCCAGGAAGAGGAGGAGGGGGTGGTATTCCCACTCCAGGGAGAGGAGGAGGAGGGGGAATTCCCACTCCAGGAAGAGGGGGAGGAGGAGGTATTCCAGGAAGAGGAGGGGGAGGGGTATTCCCACTCCGGGGAGAGGGGGAGGAGGAGGTATTCCCATATCAGGTAGAGGAGGCGGGGGAGGTATTCCCACTCCAGGAAGAGAAGGAGCAGGAGTGGGTGGCAGCATTTCAGTACCAGGCAGAGGGGGAGGTAGGGGAACTGCTACACTGGGCAGAGGAGGCACTGTCACATCAGGGAGAGGGGAAGGTGATGGAGTTGCCATGCCCAGGCTAGGCATGGAGGTAGAGGATTCTGTGCAAGGCAGAGGTGGTGGGGGTGGAATATTACAGCTGTTTCCAAAGGAGGAGAAAACAGAGTGTTCATGGCTGGTTTCAAACTCAGTACGAAAAGAAGGATGGGACAACTGTGACCCAGGCTGCCCCTGACTATCAGAACATGGAAGGGATGAAGGTGGTAGAGGCTGTGATACACTCGGCGTGGACTGATGGGCCTCAAGCTGTACTGATATTCGCCTTGGAGACACAATCAAAGAAATCTCAGAACAAAATTTTGTCTGAGGTCCAGAAGGTGACGTTGGAACAGCTGACTCTCCACTTTCAGCCCCAGGTGGACATGGAGGACCTTCTGACAGTGCCTTCACAGATGGTAGTGTTAGTATCCCACCCTCCTCTGTTGGGGAAGTCTGTATAGATTTTGCCTCTAAAATCCTTTGAGGTTGCATATCCTTTCCTACTAATCTTAAAGTTTCTAGGCAGACATCTTCTGAGGATGTCACTCCATTCTCAGCCCCTTGATGGCTGCCGGCCACCTCGGTGTCCAAGACAGGGTACTGCTTTTCTAGTTCAGCTATTTTGGTCCTCAGATCTTCGATGGTTTGTTCCAGTTGCTGAATTACATTTGCCTGTCCTTCAGACTTCGTATCCAAAATTTCCTGAGGGACAACAAGTACAGATTACAGTTAGATAGAAAATTAGGAAAAAATCGAAACATCAAAAGAAGAAATGTAAAATTAAAACAAAATTGTATTTGTTGGTTGTAATACTTCCAAAGAGATACCTCCACAGAAACACAAGATTTTATAGTAGTTTATACACATTACTATATGATCCTAAGTTCCTTATATGTCTCATCTTCTAATGTCACTAAGAACAATAGATGACTAGGAGTAGGAACGAAAATGCTGAGTGACAGTTATTTCTAAGTTAGGTCTATCTCTTTCCTGCCTAAGAACATTTGCTGTTAGGATAGTCCCTGAAGACATTTCTAAAGTAATCCTGAGTTTTAAAGGCAATCACTATCTTTTAAAAGTAGTGACGAATAAGTCTCTAATGAGGGAATGTGAAGTACTTTTGATATCTGTGGGAGCCATGGGCACACACTTTATGAGCATGTGTCATACCACTTATATAATGTTTACTGCAATTTTAAAGCTTTACCCAAGGCATTTCAAAAAGTGATAACTGATGGTTCTTCACAATTTATAAAGATGGACAGTTTATTTTTTTTCTTTGCTTTTTCAGTATAAAAGATTGAATGCAGTGATTTTTTTTTCCCACTGAGCTACATCCCCAGCTCTTTCTATTTTGAAACAGCGTCCTCCTACTTCAGCCTCCTGAGTCTCTGGAATTACAGGTATGTGCCACCATGCCTAGCATGATGGACATTTAGGCAAAAATTTGAGTGTTACATTATATTTACATGTAAGTATAGGTATTCATACACACACACACACACACACACACCCCTCAAGGTCCAGGGAGAGGAGGAGGAGGGGGTATTCCCACTCCAGGGAGAGTGCAGACAAATGTGCAGACAAAAGAGCAGAGTATTATAATGCAGAGTTTGATAAATTGTGCTGTAAATTTTCCATTGTAAAGGAAATTACTATAATAAACAATGTTTTATACCCTGTTTGCTCACGATACATAATTCCATTCATCAATTATGATGCTGGTACATATGAGAAGTAATTAAAAGAAAACGCTAGCATTAAAATTCATCCTAACAAGAGTATGACTAGTCCTTGGTTACAATGGGTTAATTAAATGTATAGATTATCTTCATTTTTCAAGCACACCTTAAAAGGGACCTTCAATTACAAATCAATAATTCTTGAATTATCCTGGTATATAATTATGGTTCCCATAAATTATTGTTATATAAAAAAGGTTAATTGATGAATGGCATACAAGAAGTAGATTCTGGAACAGTTTTCCAAAACTCTATTTTTATTTATTTTATTTTTTAAAATTTTTATTGGTGCATATTAATTATACATAATGGCATATTTATACAAGTGCATAACACGATTTAATCAATTTCATTGCCCAGTACCTCCCCTTGTCCTCTCCTTTTCCCCGTGCCCATGCCTGGATGCCTTCCACTACCCTAAGTGTCTCCCTTCTATTTTCAAGAGATCTCTTTCATTGTTGTTCCTTTTTCCTTTTTTTTTTTTCCTCTAACTTCTACAAATAAAAGAAACCATATGACACTTGTTTTTTCCAAAACTGTATTTTTAAATGACATTATATAGGCCAGTTCTTTTCCATCACAGATCTGAATATCATAAAAAGCATTATAAAAATCTGGGACAGTTAGCAAAACAAATTCACAAAGAAGAAAGTGATTCATAAGTCATAATGGCCTACATAGTAGAAATTATGACACACTTTTTTTCTATATGGATTTATACTTCCACAGTCACAGGCAGCTACTCCAACACAGCATCCATAGCTAGTTACAACAAATGTCATAGTATCAGTGACTGGGAAGATATCTTGAATTTTTAATTATAATTTACATAGTCAGTTGGCAAAAGATTAAGGAGAATCCTGTTATACATGAAAACTGGAACCAGAAAAATACCTGAATAGGGATTCATCATGACATGACTACAACCATCTTGAGTCATAACCACCATGATCACTCCTGAGTAACATTGGTCTGTTTTCCCCCATGTAGCCTCCCAGCATACTATAAATACACAAAACCATTAGAGTGGTATGTAGAGTTTTATGACCAGACCCTTGTGCCAGGAATGTCCCTGACTCTTTGGTATTAGAGTGAGATAAACCAGGTACATGTAGGCTTAGATGAAGCCATTTGGGTCCCGACCAATATACACATCCTTACTGCTGACCCAAATCAAGGGGATTCACTGATTGTGCTGCCTCACAGGACCATGTTTCTATTAGTAAGTTCCCAATAAACTATACTCTGTGTAATTCTGGATCTGTTCATATCCTTCAGTCTCACAGTACCTGGGCTATTTCTTATACACTGGGATTGTGTTGTTCAGAACAACCTGTTAAGTGTAATACACTCTAGACAATTTGGTTGTTATGTTAGACAGGTTCTCCCAATCCTCACCACCTCTCCTTCTATTTATTAAATTGTAAAGAAAAACTATTTTCATAGACTCTCTTATAGCCAGGTTCAACCAATTAAGTGTAGTCACACAGGGTTTTAGAAAGTGGAATGAGGTGAGAACCATGTCCTTTGTGCTTTGATTGTTCTGTTGACAGTAAAGATCTGAAAATTTGAAGCTTCTCTGGAACAACATTCCAATGTTCACTCTCCGATTTGCAATAATAACCTCAAAGGTCTTAGCTTTCCTGGTAGACCATGTTTCAAAATCTATAAAAGTTTTAGCTTAGAAGTAGATCCTTTAAATTTTCCAACCTTTCCATAAAACACTTTATTTATGTAGTAAACACTTCTGTTTAATACACCTAACATATTTTCTGGTTCCTGCAACAAAGCATAATCAGGTCCCAATATTTCAGAACAAATTGTGAAAAAAGAATTTTTTTTCCTAAGCAAGTGTATCAGATTTTTAAAATATATTTTATAATAATTGCATGCATTTATAAATTCTTAGAGTTAAAATAATTTTCCACAAAAATTTTTGGACAAAACTACATGGTGCTATTGTGAAAAGATGGTCATTTTCTGGTAATATCTGAGAACTTCATCAATCTTCTTAAAGGCCTTTGGCAATCATGATGTGTAAACTTACCTTTAAAAAAAAATCTGTTATATAATAATCCTTGCTGTATTTGCCAACTATATTAGGTGATCATGAATCCATTATATAACATGTGATACAAATCCTCCATCATCACCTTTCCTGATTTTAAGAAATCTTACAAATTCTGCAAGACTAGCAATGTTTCCTTATATCTGTATTTGCATCATGTGTCTTCAAACACCCTATCATTGACAAATTCACTCTGATAAAACTAAAGCATGGTGGATAGTAATAGATGGCCTATGTTAAATAGGGAGGGATTCAGGGTTGGACCTAATTTTATAAGTGGTCAATTTATTATTTTGTGTGCATTGTCTATTTTACTTATTTTTTTTTAAACAAGGAGATAATTAAGGGCACTTAGCTAATAAAAAGTTGAGAAAATAAGAATTTGGTATACTCTATCAGTTCCAAAAGTTTTCAAATATGGGCTGGGGTTGTGGCTCGGTGGCAGAGCACTTGCCTAGCATGTATGAGGCACTGAGTTCGATTCTCAGCACCAATATAAATAAATAAAGGTCCAGTAATAACTAAAATAAATAAATAAATAAAAGTTTTCAAGTATAAGATACAATAAGAACCAGAACTAAGAAATGGCAGAGGAAATAGTGATAAGAAAATAAAATTCCAGAACTGAGTCTATAATAAATAAGGCCATAATAGCCAGGTGGTTCCAGTAAGGTGGTAGAGTCCAATAATTTTTTAAGATAATAATATGTTAATATATAATAATAACAGATAGCAGAGACAAAAGTAGAAATTTTTATATAGATAATATTTTTATACAGTTTTTTAATAGAGAACATGGAAGAAAATTTGGGATAAGAGACTATCTGCTTCTTACATTATTCCCATTGTACAAAGAAAAAACAAACAAACAAAAATTTGCTAGACTCTTCATTCCCCTCTATGATTGTAAAATCCTAGTCCTGATTCAATGTTACAATTTTCTTCTTCCATTCCAGGAAGCAGAGCAATTAATTAATGTTCATCTCAAACCTTAACTGACTAGCCTATAAAATAAAGCCAGCCAGCCACTATTACAGAATAGCCAAATATATGTAGGATTTTTTATTCCTGAATTTAGCTAAGAGTCATGAAAGACTCTTATCTGGCCTTCCTTACCCAGGGTATATGGAGGGCTGGCTGGCTCTGAGAGAGTACCAATTCACAGTGTCAGCGGGAACTTTCTATAGTGCTCTCTGGAGAAGGCTTGCCTTGCTTGTCAGCAGTTAAGGGGTGATTTCTCTCTGTGTTTTTAGTTTTGTTGTTGTTCATTTTTAGGGATTTATAAAGAAATTTACATGGTAAATATTGGTCATTATTAAGAAAAAAGATTTTCTATTCTTTGGTCAGTTAAGCAAACATCTTCCTCTTGGGATCCACAGGAAGTGAAGTGAAGATCTATCTTCAGGGCCACCCACTGACAAAGCTCTAATTTAATCTCTAAGAGATTGCCAGGCAGTCTGTGGTCCACAGAAAGCCCTCAATTTGGAGCCTGCTCTCCTGTGTCCAGTGTCTGGGACTTAATCTTCTCTTTTTTATTTTCATTTATTTATTTATTTGATCTTCTCTCTCTTCAGGATACAAATAGAGGGAGGCCTATCAGATTCTCACAGGACTTGACATTGGAGAAACACACTCTAGACTTCTATATTTTTCAAAAAAGCATTACGAGAAACTGTGTAACACTATCTCATGTTAATGGTTCTTATTATCAAAAATTAAGTATTTTTTTTAAAAAGGAAAGGAAAATCAATATTGGCAATTTTTGCATAGAACATATATAATGGAGGAAAGATAAACCTATTTTTAGTCAACACACTAACAAATGTATTTTATGTAACGCCAATTTTAAGATTATTTGTATTTAAAACTATTGTTTCAAAACCCTCAATCACTAAAAGTGGTAGAGTATTCCATCTACTTTGGCTCAACAATTATATACAATAAGTCAGCCAAAATTCTTCCATTCCTGTATAATCTTACATGTGGGTGGTGATGGTGAGTTCTTATAAATTGTTTGAACACTTGCATATCACAAAATACAAATTGCCATTGAAAAATAAAATGTTCACCAAAAACATTTTTCCAAATGCAACATTATCTGATTCCCAGAAAAAAAGAAAACATTACTGTAACATTAAGGTTACAACTGTCAAAAAGAAAGCCAAGATATACTCAAGTAAAGTTTTTGCTGAAAAGTTAATTTGCTCATCTTTGAAACTTTATTATGTTTATTATGTAAGCAGGATACTTTCCGAACCTAAAATATAAAAACTGCTTATTAGTAAGTTACCACTGTAATAATCTCTTTAGTAAGTTTTGATAGGAGATATGTAATTCATTTTCTACCATTCTTAGATTTTAAGTTCTGCTAAATTCTAATAATATATTACCAGAAAGCTAGGGGACTGTATAAAATAGATTAGGGCACATCTATAAAATACGCATCCTGATCTTCACAGAAGCGTATAAACTCTATTTGTTACGTTCTACATTCTGAACCATTCTAAGGTTCTGGAACAAACCAGTAAACCAATACATGATAGACATGAATCTATAGGAAAAAAATCCAGATTTTTAAATATGATTATGCACATATGTAAAGTACAATTTCAAATCTGAAGTGAAATTTCAAGAAAGGCTTAAGTATTAGAACATATGGTAAGTTATAAATAACTTATTTAAGGTTTCTAAAGTAGAACATATTATAAAAAAGAAAAGCTTCACACAGAGAGGGCTCAAATGGCATCTATGAATCTTGATAAGGAAACCAAAAATGAATTATTGAAAATTAAAATTTTTTGAGCTGAAATGAATATGAATAACTCCTCCAGATCCTTTACTACATAAAAGAGAAATTTGATGTGGAAAGGAGAAAGATAAATTAGAAATCATAATTGGTCACATTACTTTTAGCATAATTATTGATAAACAGATTGATATAAAGGTTAAAGGAATCATCATTAGTCAATAACCTCAGTGGGAGTAATAAACAATGTGTCTGGGAAAGAGGATCAGGAAAAGATGAAATAGGGCTGGGGCTATAGCTCAGTGGCAGAGCACTTGCCTAGCATGTGTGAGGCACTGAGTTTGATCCTTAGCACCACATAAAAGTAACAAATAAAATAAAGGCATTCTGCAATTTGGAAAGCAGTATGGAGATTTCTTGGAAAGCTGGGAATGGAACCACCATTTGATCCAGCTATTCCCCTTCTCGGACTATACCCAAAAGACCTAAAAAGAGCATACTACAGGGACACAGCCACATCAATGTTTATAGCAGCACAATTCACAATAGCTAGACTGTGGAACCAAACTAGATGCCCTTCAATAGATGAATGGATTAAAAAATGTGGCATTCATACACAATGGAATATTACTCAGCACTAAAAAATAACAAGATCATTTGCAGGGAAATGGAAGGCACTGGAGCAGATTATGCTAAGTGAAGTTAGCCAATCCCTAAAAAACAAATGCCGAATGTCTTCTCTGATATAAGGGGGGTGTCTCAAAATGGGATAGGGAGGAAGAGCATGAGAAGAAGATTACCACTAAATAGGGAAGAGAGGTGGGAGGGAAAAGGAGGGAGAAGGGGAGTTGCACGGAAGATGGAAGGAGAACCTCATTGTTATACAGAATACATGTATGATGTTATGATGAGAAAAAGACAAAAAAAATGTATGTCACATTAGATTGGATAGAGAGAAGTGATGGGAGGGGAGGGGAGGGGAAAGGGGGATAGAAAGGGCAACAGAATAGAATAGACATTATGATTGCTGTATGTATATAGGTGACTGTATGACCAATGTGATTCTGCAATCTGTACAATCAGAAAAATGAGAAATTATACCCCAGTTGATTCAAATGTATGAATTGGCAGATCATTGTAATGTCATGTGTAGCTAATAAAAATAATAATAAAAAAATAAAGGCATTCTATCCATCTGCAACTACTAAATAAATAAATAAATAAGAAAAGGTGAAATAAATAGTAAAGGAAAGGAACTTGGTGTTTTTGTTCCCTCTTTCATCTTCTAAATTTTCTCTTCAGTTATTTGATGTGGCATTGTGGCACAGTTATAGATCATACTCTAAAAACAATATATGTCTTAATTTTCCCAAATAGTGCAAAGAAGAAAACAATATTTTATTACAGTTTCACTTTCCTCTAGTGGTCTATGGGTGTAAAGTGCAGTTCCATTTTTCACCTCCTAATCACCTTTCCTGTGTTAACACCCAACTATTCTCAAAGGTCATTTAAAAAAAAAAAAAAAAAAAAGCCTTCCTAAAGAACAAAGCTTAGAGAAAATCAAATGGAATGAATTAGGAACATTAGCCAGAGTGGTGGAGCTGCTGCCTTATAAGTTTAACCCTGGCTATTATAAAGAATCAAAGACTACTAACACTTCTGCCTTCTTAAAACCCTCTCTTCTCTTGGCTTCTACAATTTTACACTCCTCTTTTCCCATTCTTCTCTGTTCCCTTCCCTGGATTTTGGGAGGAAGAGGTGAAGACTGTCCTTGGTCTGCTGTCTTCTCTAAATACACTGAAAGACCTCATCAGATTCTGCATCTGTAATTTCTCATCATTGCAAATTTTTCTTTTTTTATCAGTTTACTTAGGCTTGCTAACATCTTTAAACCATTTCTTTAAATCTTTGTCTCTTAAACCAGTTTCCAGTGGATGTCAATGTTTCTGGTGCAGAGACTGCTTTTAGAAGGACAGGCTAATTGATACTCTACAGAGTTACTGACCCCATTGGCAGACTTTCTTTCTTTTTTTTTCTTTTTCTTTTTGGTACTGGGGATTAAATCCAGGGCCTTTCGCATGTGCACTCTACCAACTGAACTATATCCCCAACCACCCCCAGTGGCAGTCTTTGCTTGCTATTTTTCCTATATCACATCAACACATTAGTTGAGATTCTCATCACCACACAGATAGGGTTGGAAGTTTAATAGTTGGTCCCCCTAAATGGCTCTACTGTTCCTTTTCCTATCAATATTACATTTCCTGGCCAAGTAATTGTTCCTTAAATATTAACCCATCATTATACTTACTTGTTCAAAAACCCATAGCTCCTACCTTCTGAGCACAAGATATGTTAAATTCTCTACTTGATTTACAAGGTTATAGCCTATAACATTCGGATACCCCATACCCAGTCGGCCCACTGCAGACAGATGCCATGAAGATTAAATAAGATACAGTCAATCATGGTATTCCCATTAGTTATGAATAAAGTAACTGCAAACACTGAAGTAATCAATACTGAACTCCTGCTCCTACAGGAAACACAGGGTTAGATTCCTACAAACATTTGGTTAAATTTTTGTCACCTAATCAGAATATAACCCTGACTTCATGTGTGTTCCTGCTGAAAGACACCTTATTTAATACCTATTGCTGATTCATTAATATTGAATTGATGGCTAGCCTCACAGTAACTTATGCTGGAACAGAGCTCATCTGACCTGCATTTTCTCCATAAGGCACATCATAGCCTTCCTGCTCTTAGGAACACCAGATGGCTCTTTAGCACTAAGATTGGGAACCATTTTAAACAGTGAAATCACCAGGCAAAAATATAAAAAGGTAAAAAACATGGCATTAAAATAGACAACAAAAAGATACTTGTTTGCAGATTAAAGCTAAAATAAGAAAGCAGAGCTTCCCCTTGCTCAATATACATAGTTGAGAGACTAAAAGTTTTAATACTCTGTGTATGTTTGCAAGTGACCATGAAAGTACCACATGAATATTGTTTTGAGGAATACAATAAATTTTAGCAAGTGAGTGAGTTTGCAATACACAACTGACAAATAATGATTGACTATATTACGAAAGCAATTTTTAAATACACAGAATATTGCTCAGATAATATTAAAATATGCTAATATGTTGAGTGTTTCCTAAGTGCCAGAATCTCTACAAAGCACTTTACATAAATGAATGCATTTAAAACCCACCAAAACCCTAAGAGACAGGAATTGTTATTATGCCCATTTTATACATGAGGAAACTAAGGCACAGAGTAAAACAATTTCCCTGAAAAGCATAATAAATCTCATAACAACTCTAATAACTAACATTTCATTAGCAGTTCTACTAAATTTCTTCTATGGTTTGAATATGCCCCCCGCCAAAAAAAAAAAAAAAATCATGTGTTGAAAACCTGATCCACAGTTAAAATAATTAAATACTTCCAAAAATGGTAATTGGAAGGGAATTAGGATTGGATGAGATCGTGAGGGAAGAGGCCACCATGATGCTAGTAGTGTCTTTATCAAAGGAAGACTGAGCTAGCGCACTTGCTCTGTCCCTTGAAATGTTGCACTCTGCCATGTTGTGAAGTAATCAATTTTGAACTCGTGCTCCTACAGGAAACACAGGGTTAAATTCCTGTAAACCTTTGGTTAAATTTTTGTCAACTAATCAGAGAATAACCCTGACTTCATGTTGTGATATGGTAAGAAGGTCCTCAACAAATACTGGTGCCACACTCTTGGATTTTCCAGCTGCCAAAACTGTGAGCTCTATTCTTCAGAAATTACCCAGTCTATAATATTCCATTTTCTATAGCAACAGAAAATAGACGAAGAAAAATTCTGAAAAAGATTCTCTCCTTCATAACTCCAGCCAGATCTCTGACACCTCTTCTTGACTAGGCCTCAACCGTGGCCTACAAAGACTTGAACAAACACTATCATGCTGTCCAACGGCTCAAGACCACACACCCCCTTAGAGTGCCTACATAAGAAAACTCAAGACTGCCAAAAAAATTTGTTGTTTATTTTACCAACACCTAGAGATAGGAACTCTATTTCCTGGTCTCTGGGGGAAACAAAGGATCCTAACTTCAATAACTGCCATTAGCAGACACTGCTGGTCTAATCCTTTTATACTAATGAGCCCCTTGTAATTTTCACTTCCTTGACGCTCCTGAGTCTCCTCACACTCTTCTCCCTGTTTCTCCATTTTCCCTTTAAAATGCTGTCACCTCTCCCTGTTGCAATAGCTACTACAGAGTACTATCTGACCTTACCATCTTTACTAGTATCTGGTTTTGTTTATCTTTGACAGTTCCTCAGTTACAAGTGGAATAACTGGAATTCATACCCATGCAAACTGGTCCGAAGCTCACATTCTCAACCACTATGGTATGAATATAAGCAAATTTTCTACCACTCCCCAAGATGCACACTCTGCTCTCTCTCACCAGGTCTCTCATATGTTTACTCTTTCATCAAACATTTTCTGTGATCCCCATAATGTCAGATCCTGTGTTAGACATGGGAGGGACAAAGAAAGTACTAGTCGTCTTATCCTTAAAGAATTTAATTGTATATTTAATGATTATTGAAAAGGGAGATAAATTATAGGGTGTCATAGAATGTGGACATGAAAAGAGCCTATGGACTGAGGCTCCTCAGGTAATATGTCAAAGAGGAAGTCAAATTTGATGAGTTTAGGTTAAGTAATAAAAATTATGTAAATTAAAACAGGGGAAGTATGAGTGTGGAAGAAACACATACATACAGACGAATACAAAGGACTCTTAAGTTTCAAAAAGCTAGGGTATTTTAAAGGCTGGAATAAGCCCAACAAGAGGAAATAGTGAATGATCAGGCAAAGACAGGATGGCAAGAGAAAACCCTATCTATCAAGCTCAGGAGTCTGTATTTTTTCTCAAAAACTATGAGTGGTCCATGAATGAAATCTAAAAAGATATTAGACATCAGTGAATTTGAATTTTTAGGAAGATAACTCTGGAGGCATTGTGGAAGAGAGATTAGACAGGATTAAGACTCTAAGTAAGAAGACCTGTCAAGAGACTGCTGTAGCAATCAATGGGCTCTGGGCTCTCCAAGGGCTGTCAGGATGCATAGAGAAGGCCAAGAGGCTAAAAGCAAGCTGCCTCTCACATCACCTGGATTACTGCCCCTCCCACCCCAACACCACTGCTTTACCTTTACTCTCTTCTCCCTCCTGAAATACTCTTATTCCTCCACCTGCCCAAAATAAGGAGTTGATCAAAGAAACTGTCCTTATAGTTTCTCAAAAACTTTCCCATTGATTTTAAGTTCTGTAATACAAATACACTACATATCTTAGCAGAATTACCTTACATCTTGCATATCATTTCAAGTACAAAGAAGAGATATATCCCTTTAACTTAACTGCTTAATAACTGGGACATTGTCTTGTAATACCTTGTATTTCCCTCAATATCTACCACAAATATTTTGCATACAGTATGTCAGCAAATTTTTGATAAGGGATAAACATTCTATATAGTCAGCTTTCTACTCCTATGACAGAATACCTGAGAAAAACAACATAAAGGAGGAAAGATTTACTTTGAATAGTTCCAGAGGTTTCAGTCCATAGTACCTTGGCCTCATTGCTGTGGGCCTGTAGTGAGGCAGAACATTATGGAGGGGAGGGTGTGTTAGAGCAAATCTATGGCTCATAGGAACCAGAAAATAGAGAGAAAAGAAGGGACAGAGACAAGATATAGTCCCCTTCAAAATTGTCCCACCTCCTACAGTTTCCACCACCCTCACAATAGTACATTCAGCTACGAATCCCATCAAAGCTTAATCCATGGATGAGGTTAGAACACTTATAAAGTACTTATTAAACATCTTAGAATGAATGATTCGACATTGAGGTGGACTGTAAGAATGGCTAACCCATGGTTTCTAATGTCTGGCCCCCTAAGCCCTATTTTTCTTACTCTGGTTTATATTTTTCTTATTTACTTATCTTGTGAATTGTTTCGTTGATTTGTAATCCTTGTAAGTTCATATAGGTCAAATAGCCCTCATCCAAAATGCTTGGGATCAGAAGTGTTTGGGATTTCCGTTTTTTGTTTTGTTTTGTTTTGTTGTTGTTGTTGTTGTTTTTCATTTTGAAGTATTTGCATACATTTAATAAGATATCTTAGGAATGTGACCCAAGTCTAAATGTGAAATTCATTAGTTTCATATATAACTTGTACACATAGCATGAAGGAACTTTTTACAATATTTTTAATAATTTTGCACATCACACAAAGTTTCATGGTAATGGAATTTTTTTCTACTTGTGGCATCATGCTGGAGCACAAGCAGTTTCAGATTCTGAAGCATTTTGGGTTAGAGATGGTAGATTAACCTATATAACTTTTCCTTTAGAGATGGGAAGGACCTTGCATTAAACAATATTTTTTTATTCCTAACTCTTCCATATGTCCATTGCATTCTATCCTAATTCAAATGACGCCTTGCTTTTGTAAGTATACATCACCATTTCTTCAGAATTACTTTCACCTCACACCTTTCTTTTAATCTGATGTCTTTTACTTTTCAAATTTTTCCTGTGCCAAGACACTTTCTATGCCAAGACACATGATCTTTCAGGTACCATCAATTAAGTTTTCCACATCATTTTCCTCTGTTTCCTTTATTTGTTCCTAAATTAAGATACTTCTGAAAAACTAATAAATTGCACAGAGAGGTCATTGTATAAAGAGCACTATATCGATACTTTAAGAAAATCCAATGGAAAATAATTTTTAATTCAAGTAAATTTGTAATTGAATTGGGTAATAAGGGGCCCTTCTAGGGCTGATGGGAAAGGAATATTGTTCTGACACTTGAGACCTTATTAGCATATAAACTGTTCAACATATATAAGATAGTCCTTATATGTTTCTTTTTATTGCTTAGCACTTTGTCATAAATGTGGCTATTCATTACTAATAAATATTGTAATTTAACTTTTAATTATCTGATATTATCAATCATTACCTACAGCTAGAGTGTTTAAAAATCAAAATTTTTTTATTCTGTTTACCTTTCAAGTGATCTATTAACATTAGAAAGATAAAGAGTTTTAGGAAAATGCTTCAAAATAAAAATTTTGTATATAATTTCAAGAACAAAAAATAAGTTAAACCTTATGACAACCAGTTAAAGCATGCTATGTACACCAATATTTAACTTGAAGCAAACATTTTTAGACAAAATAATTGACACTTAACTATTTATAATCCTTTAGAGTATAAAAGGATTTAATATTTCAAATACAAAAGGATAAGAGAAGAATATTGAAAGTCCTATTTCAGTTAATGACATAATTCTTTGAACAATTCAGATTTTTCAGATTTGTTTTTTTTTTAATGCAGATATTGAGCTCTCAGAATTATTAACTACAGGGAGAGAGTAAAGTCAAAATTCATTTAATAAATTCCAATTAGCTTCAGTTGAGAGAACACATGCCTTGAACACACATCTGAAGAAAAACCTAAAGATGCTTTCCAACTCCGCTGCAGAGCTGACCAAGCAGTCCTGGGGATCTCATTCTGACCACAGAACACTGCAGGCAGTACCAGATGGACAAGCAAACCTGCAATATTTATTATTCATATAGAGCAAACAGGCCTAAATCCTCTTACTTCCTTTGCAGTGGTAATTTACAAAGATACAGAGCTGCCATCTAGTGACTAAAAAGAAAAGAGCAAGGTGCTTAATGTGAAAAATCATAAAGCCTTTTTTTTAAAAAAAAAGGCAATAAAACACTAAATTTAGTAAAACTATCACAATTTAGCACATCGAACTTCCAAATGTATAGGTAAACTAATATACCTATATGTATCTATAATGTATCTTGACATCTAATTCTTTTTTTTTTTAATTTTTTTATTGTTGGTTGTTCAAAACATTACAAATTTCTTGATATATCATATTTCACACTTTGATTCAAGTGGGTTATGAACTCCCATTTTTACCCCATATACAGATTGCAGAATCACATCAGTTACACATCCATTGATTTACATATTGCCATACTAGTGTCTGTTGTGTTCTGCTGCCTTTCCTATCCTCTACTATCCCCCCTCCCCTTCCCTCCCCTCCCCTCTTCTCTCTCTACCCCCTCTACTGTCATTCATTTCTCCCCCTTGTATTATTTTTCCCTTTCCCCTCACTTCCTCTTGTATGTACTTTTGTATAACCCTGAGGGTCTCCTTCCATTTTCTTGCAATTTCCCTTCTCTCTCCCTTTCCCTCCCACCTCTCATCCCTATTTAATGTTAATCTTCTTCTCCTGCTCTTCTTCCCTACTCTGTTTTTAGTTACTCTCCTTATATCAAAGAAGACATTTGGCATTTGTTTTTTAGGGATTGGCTAGCTTCACTTAGCATAATCTGCTCTAATGCCATCCATTTCCCTGCAAATTCTATGATTTTTGACATCTAATTCTTATAAATAATAGAGCTTAAAATTATTAGGACAACAAAATTAATTTCTCATCTCCTCCATCTAATGGTTCTGGAATAAAATGATACTAAACAGCCTTAGGGTGCTTTGCACTATAAAAGTATGAGTTTTTATCATTGTAGAGGTATAGAATCAAATGCATATGCTCTAATCTTAGTTTCTCCCTTCATCAATTTTGTGGCTTTAGGCAAATTACTGTTACCTCCTATCAACATCATTTTTCTCTATCAGTAAAATGTGAATTAAAACAATTATTTTAAAGAAGTATTGTAAGGAATACACAATATAATATAGTAAAACAATAAGTATACAGTAGTAGGTTGATAACTCTAGTTCCTTGTATCACCCTTATGGTCAGTTACTTAGACTTTTATGAAAAATAAAAAACATCATCGAAAATGAGCCAGTCCATTAAAAAAAAAAAACCACTTATAACAAGGAGTCAACGTTCGCAAAAGTCAGTCATGCCATTGTTATGTTCTTAACCTCAACTTCTTCCAAATATTATTAACTCTTAATTAATTTATAATATTTCTTGACTTCTGGACACTTCATTGTTCAAATAAGGAATATTTATTCAATCTATTTCACCCTTAAGTCTCTGTTTTTAAATCCCCTAGTCCACCAGGTTTTCTGCTTACTGCAATATATTTTACCATAGACCATACCTCAAGGAAAAGAGAAAAGTCACTAAATAATCTTTCACATAAGCCAAGTGCATCAGCACACAGCTGTAATCTAGCAACTCAGGAGGCTGACACAGAAGGATCCCAGGTTCAAGGCCAGCCTTAGCAAGGCCTTAAGCAATTTAGTAAGACCCTGACTCAAAATAAATAAAAAGTAAAAAACGGATGAGAGCAGGCAAGGTAGCACATGCCTGTAATCCCAGCAGCTTGGGAGGCTGAGGCAATAGTATTGCAAGTCAAAGCCAGCCTCAGCAACTTGGTGAGGCCCTAAGCAACTTAGCAAGACCCTGTGTCTAAATAAAATATAAAAAAGGGCTGGGGATGTGGCTCAGAGGTTAAATGCCATTGGGTTCATCCCCAGTAACAATAAATAAATAGGAATGGGGATGTAGCTCAGGAATAAAGTACCCCGGGGTTCAATCCCCAGTACCAAAAATAAATAAATAATAATATTCCACATGAGTGTGTATTTTAAAGATATTATAACTATAATATTAATATAGAAGACAGTGTTGTACATGTTTTATCATGTTGTTATTACAGAATACTTCTTGTCTAGGTTCTCTTTGGCAGTATCATATACAACAAAGAATTCAGTCAAGTATCACTTGAACATAAAATTTAGAAAAAATTAACATTTTCTTTCAGGTAACAATTTAACCATGACTACCTTAATAACAACAAAAAGCTCAAAAAATAATGAGATGATGTGTTAAAGGCATTCTTTTTTCTTAATTTTACTGAATTTACTATTTCTCTTTTCCCTCTTTTTAGCTTTATCTAATTCACTTTCGGTTAGATTGTAGTTAATTAAATAACCCATCAGCTGAGTCCACCATGCCTCTCCAAGTACCCCCAGGTTGATGTATGTCCCTTCACTGGCAAAAACAAATAAGCTGAAAAAACTTGATTACACTGCCCTTACAAGCAGATTTGCTTTTAATTATAATAGCACATATGATGCTGTATTTTTGTGAAACATCATGGACTATTTTCTATGCTAATGTTATGCCTCATTTCTCCTCCAGGGGGAGCACAATTTTCATGTATGATGCAAGGCTGCTTCTTCAAATGGAAAGTTAGTTTTTAAAAATTTTTTTCCTTCAATTTTAATTGATTCAAGTTAGTTACACATAACGCTAGGATTCCTTTTGACAAAATTATACGTGAAATATCATATTCATAATTATAAATACATGAATATCAGTTCCCAGTACTTTCCCTTAGCCTTACTCTTCTCCTTCCTCCTATTTTCTTATTTAGATGGGATTATTCTACTGTTTTTCCCTTATCCCATCCTTCCTCCCTTCCCCTCAATCCCTTTCTTCTACTCCCCTGATCTTTCTTTTATTTTGATGGAAGCCCCCCAAACAAATCCTTGTTTCTTCTCTCTCTTTCATTTTAGACTAGATTCCATATATCAGAAAAAAAACATTCAACCTTTGACTTTCTGGGATTAGTTTATTCACTTAGCAAATAGACTCTAAATTTAGGCTTTTAAGAGTTTTAAAGGATGAACAATTCTTTAATTTACAGAGAATGGCACTGTCCCAGATCCTCTACATATGTCATTACATAGTAACCAGAAACAGATCTGGGTGTAGAACACAAGTATGAGTCCTCTTTTTTCCTGTTAGACCGCACTCAACAGAACAAACATCCCCTTTACTGTTGATTTCTAACAGCACTAAGTTATTTTCAGAAGCATAGTTGGACAAAAGTATAAATAAATTAAACCAAAAAATTTATATATAAAATATCAACTACTATCCATAATTATTGTTCCACAAAAAAATATTATCTTCCTTGCCAATTTTTTTTTTAAATAATAAGTCCATTTAAGCACAAGAAAAAAAAAAAGACAAAACTTTTGGCTTCTTCTGTAACAGAAAAAAGCACCATGGATTTAAACAGATACCAAATAATATTTTTTCCACCAAAGCAATTTAAAAACTTAAGAGGCTGGGAATGTAGCTTGTGGTAGATTGCTTGCCTAGCCTATACAAGGGCCTAAATCCCACTCCCACCACCAAGGGGGGGAAAAAGTCTTATTTGATTTTAGAAAAGCTCTGAAAGATTATTTTAAAGAAAGTATCCATCGGACTATTCAGCCAGGCCCATCTCAGAAGAGAAGTCTCCTAAAGTGGCCAGATTTTCCTGCTGGAGACAGCTGTTGTTGGGCCCAGCTCTTTGGCTGGATATAGAATGATGTAGCTTCTGAAAAACTTGTACTCAGTTCCACTTCAAGGTCGATTTTCCATGAAAAACACAAATAAAAGAAAATATCCCCTTCTGCCTGACCAGTTCCCCTAAAGGCTTAGGGGAACAAAGACAACCCAGCCAGCAGAGCAGATTGGAAGATAAATCACAGAGCCTGTCATGATGTTAAGATAAATGAGATAAACATTTGACATCCTAATAAGATCTCCTTACCTGCTGGGCAGCATCTGAACTTTTTTCCGGAGTTTCCAAAATAGCAGATTGAGATTCTGGATTGGAAAGGAAGCAAGCGGTCAATATCTTTAAAAAAATATTCTTAGTCAAAAAATTAAAATTTTCAGTAAAATATATCTTTAACCATAAGTACTAAAAATATTCAGTCTCTCTTCCAAATATATTAATGGATTATGAGAATATGACTATATGCAGAATATAACACATATAATGACAAACACTCACGTCATTCATTATTTTTAAAAATTGGAATGGTCCTTCTCTGCACATCAACCACAGTTATTTTTCTCAGTGCTAATCTCTATATTGTTGTGCTAGGAGTACTGACTAAGATGTTTACTTATATTAGTCACTTATTTAAAATTCATATATAATGGAAGCCACCTCAGTCTTGAAGGATGGGATCTCAAAAGCCTTATCTAATTGTTGACATATTATCTTCTGACTTCAATGAGAGATAGTTAATACTGTTATTGAAACACTGAGTAATAAAGGATTCAGAAGGAATATTGTCATTTGAACTTCTATGAGACTGCAAATTCATCACACTGGAAAACAAAAGAGATAACCACACTGGGAATTTTGTTTAAGCTGAGGGGAACTTTCTTCTAAGTGAAGCCTGAATGCAATTTAAAAACTTAAAAATAAAGCTGGGCATGGTGGCACACTCCTGTAATCCCAGTGTCTTTTGAGGCTGAAGCAAGAGGATTCCAAGTTTGAGGTCAGCCTCAGCAACTTAGGCCCTATCTCAAAATTAAAAAAAATAAAAAGGACTGAGGATGTAGTTCAGTGTTAAAGTGTCCCAGGGTTCAATCCCTGGTACCAAAAATAAATTAATTAATTAATTAAAAAATTTAAAGGGGCTTTAGGAGTTCCCAATGCCTGAAAACCACTAATCTCATCCACCCTCTGTATTTGAAGATAAGAATCCCCAGCAGTTAACACAAGCAGTTGGTGGTAGGATGAAGACTAAAGGTTATGTCTCTTGCCTATCACATTGCTCCCGGTGACTGACAGACCAGATACAGGACACAAAGTATAGCAGGCACTTTTCACAATCATGTTGACATTCCCAATTCAATAGCTTTGTAACTGATGCACGTGACAATGCTACAGAATAATAAAAAAGTACTTAGTATTTAAACAGATAACATACCATTAAGCTACACTGAAAGTTTTCATTGTGCTCAGATGAATATCACCATATTAAGACAGGTCCATAGGCCTTGTTTGATCTGCCCATGATACCTAACAGGTTTAACCACCTTTGCCTTTCCCCCTTGCTCACTATGCTCCAGCTACCTGGGCAAGCTCTCCATTCTCTAATATACCAATGATTCCCTACTCCACCAGGTCTCCAAAGCCACAGCAGCTATTCTCTAAAGCTCAGAGTGCTCATTCTTCTTCAAGATATCTGCATGCCCTGCTTCCTTGACCCGTCCCTCAGGACTTTGCTCCAGCCTCCTGGAGTGATCTATTTAAAGTAGCAACTCCCTACCCTGCAACATTCCCTATTCCCAGTCTTTACTTTCTCCAAAACATGGACCATCACATCCTACATTCCACAATTTACTTGATGTGCCTACTTATTATCTCTCAATTCCACTGGAACATAAGCTCCATGAAAGCAGTGACTTGTGTCAAAATTGTTCCTCTATCATATTCCAAAACATCTAGAATAGTACCTGGCACATAGCAGTTGCTTAAAATATTTACTAAGTAATTATAGGAATGAATAAGAGAATAAGTGAAAGATCAAAAGAATGATCAAGATATGAAACTGGGTGCCACCATGAAAAGTTGGGTGAGCTGGGTAGGGAAAGAGAGAATAAGGATTTTACAAGAGGTAGCAAAGATACTTGCCTTGCCTTTGGCTACTTCTTGAACTTTAGCTGAGTCGTTTTTCAAAACAAAATCATTGAGAAAAGCTTGAAGTAGTCACCAATAGATGTTATGGTGACAGCAGAACATAAACAAGTAGACTTAAAATACAACCATAATTCCAGACAACTCCAAAAAACTCTTAGAATTCAACACCAGAGTTCACCAAATTTGAATAAAGATCTTTAGTATCAAAGCTAGTCAACAGTTAAATCCCAAATCTGGAAGACTCTTATGTTTTATTACTTCCAAATCCTCCCAAATAATAGATTGAAGATAAATCCTGCCTTGGTACATATAGGGGAAACTTTCTTTTCTTGTTGTTTCTATTTTGATAGCCTTAGAACAGTCAAGTGATCTCCTGGTAGTTCTTTACATTAGAAATGCATACCATGGGCCAGGCACAGTGGCACACACCCGTAATCCCAGCTGCTCGGGAGACTGAGGTAGGTGGATTGTGAGTTCAATGTCAGCCTCAGCAAAAAGTGAGGCGCTAAGCAACTCAGTGAGACCCTGTCTTTAAATAAAATACAAAATAGGGTTGGGGCTGGGGCTTAGTAGTAAAGTGGCCCTGAGTTCAATTCCTGGTACCCACACAAAAAAAAAAAAAAAAAGAAAGAAAGAAAGAAAAGAAAAAGAAATGCATACAATGCTTCATAGCTTTTTTTTCTATAGTTTATGACCTGGTAATCTGCCCCCCAAAACAAACTTCTGACTCTGGTGGTCAATAAGAACAGTGCAATTTATCAGAACAATGTATTAGAAAACAATGCTTACTATAAATGTTATCAAGCATTCTGAATACCTATGCCCAAATTCCCAGTTTTCCTCCAGTCCAATAGCTACTTGAATGGAATTTATTCTCCTATTCTAACCTTTATCCCTTTCACTGTTCTCTTCATTTCCTTGAAGCCATGTGTTCACACATTTAAGAAAAATTTATATCTCAAAATTCTCTCTTCAAAATCAGAAGCTGGAATGTAGGAAATTTAGAGCGTCAGGATTTTGAGAAGAAAAAAGATGCATGGAATAACTCTACTGCAAAATAAAGGGCAAGTGAATGAACACAGCTAAGAAATAAAAATATGAAAGGGAAGGAAAATGATAGAGAATAAAAGAGAAAAAACATGGTAAAGAAGGCATAGGAAGAAAAAAAAATAAAGAAAGCCCAAGAAATGGTAAAAGTAGCCTAGAAAAGTTGGCATGATTGGAACAAATAAATGAACTGGCTCCTGAGTAAGGTCTCAACACTAGAATCTCCATGCAGGTAGAGTTGAGAACTCAGTTTTATCTTAACACTCATAGGGGTCCCTGGATGAAAGTGATCAACTCACATAAACCAATGTACTTGTTACCAACAGTCTACTCCTCCCAGGAGCCAGGGCACTTTCCAGAATTGCCTTAAAAATAAGAAGTCTTAAGCATGTTTACACACAAGCATTCTCTGCTGCAAATAGTCCCTCTATTCTATATTTTATCTTTTGATTAAGTGAGACGCTCAGATGGGTAGAACACTATCAATTTACCCTTGGTCCTTAACAGAATTCCCACAAATATGTGTTAAACCATTTAACCAGCTCTGAGACTGATAAGCCATCTTTACTAAATATTCATCGAGTAGAGTTGTTCTTTTCAGAGAATAACTCAGTGAGAGGGCTATACAAAAACTGCCACCGCCTTCACTCACCCTTTTGAAAATTTAAGAAACTAAATGTTCTGTTTTGTTTTGTTTTTAAATCACTATGAAGCAAAAAGGGAGACAGAAATTCCGGACAGAACTTTAAATATTCTATTTTTTTAAAAAGTTACTTCATACAACTCTGAGCATAATCTAAAATTCTGGGATACATACAATTCCAATATTTTCAGAAGGAATTTCTTTATCATAAAATAAGCCCATCACTCATAAAACAAAACATATGAGTTTCATATTTGTAGAGATATCAACAAGATAATGAATAAGATATACATCTTTGATAAAAAAGGAAAATAAAAATTTCCCCTTTCAACTATATCAACTATGCCTTCTAAAAATAAGAAGTCTTAAGCAGGTTTACATTTTAAGTAAAAATACTTTTACTTAAATTTACTTTATATAATTTACTTAATATAAAATTTACTTAAATGTAAATTTCTAAATATATATAAAATTATTAAATTCAGCTTCTCTAATGGTATACATCAATTTGATTCAAATCTAGTAAATTTTATTGAAAGAAAATTCACTAAACTTCATTTAAACAGCATGCCTTATGATTGGTTCACTTAATAAATGGTATATGTTTTTAATCTGATATACTATGTCCTCGAGAAATGAAAATGGAGTTAAACATTTAAATTTTCCTAAATGGAATAAAACTTATGTTCTGCTTACTTATTTATTTAATAGCATGAATCTGCTCCTCACTGTCAACAAAAGATATCCACACCCAGAATTCAGCTAGCTAAAGAGAAATTTGTTCAGTTTTACTGGCCCCTAAATATACACACATATTCATGCATGCGCAAACACACAAGCATTCTCTGCTGGAAACAGTCCCTCTAGTCTGTATTTTATCTTTTGATTAAGTGAGACACTCAGAGGGATAGAACACTATCAATTTACCCTTGGTCCTTTACAGAATTCCCACAAATATGTGTTAAAGCATTTAGACAAAACATGTAAATGAATTATATTACTACAATTGCATTACATCACACAAAATCTCTTAGGGACCATCAGAAGCATTGGGGGGGGGGGGCATTATTAGAGGCCATCAAAGTTGTGTGTCTCTGAGAAACTGTTGTTTTCAATCTCATGGACATTGAGGATCATACAGAATTGTTCATATTTCCCTTTCTTCTCTGATAAATTTCCAAGCACCTTTAAAATAAACTGTAGGAATTTCTAAGATACATTTCAGTGTTCTAGTTTAACTCCACTTCATTTTATTGTTCTATCCTAAATTCCTTTTAGATGATACATTTCTTTATGATCTTTTTAGACATAGATATTTATAAGCTGCTCAAATCCTTTGTAGAGCAAAGGTGAGTTACAATTCATCCAGCCAGCACAGAAACAGACTTTTTTTTTTTTTAGGCTATCTTCAGAAATTTTTCTGTCTTATTTCTACCAGATCATCTTCCATACAATATCTTTCTTTCTCTTTTTGCAGAGCTGGGTATCCAACTCAGGGTCTTGTACACGTTAGGCAAGTGTTCTATCACTGAACTACACTCAAGTCATGTATATATACATATATACATATATACATACATATATGTTTTTCATTCTATAATTTTCTGTATATGAATTACCTTTCCAAAATAAGTCTTTATTTGCTCTCTGGGCATTGATTTCAAAGAAAGGTAAGGGATTTGGTTTTCTATTGATGAAATAAGATTGATCACATTCCTATTCATATCTACACAGTTTGATTTTTATCCTACATGAATTTAAAAATTCAAGTTAATTATCTCTTTGATTTTTTTATATATCCATCAAATGATCTTTAACACTTGGTATTTGAGCCTCTAAAATGGTCCAGGAACTGTTTCAGTACACACACAAGACTTTCCCTCTAATCTTGCACCACTTGTGTGCTTAGCAGGTATTTTATTTATTTAGATCTTTTCCAAAATAAAGATCTTCATTTATTCATTCAAATAGTTAAGTATATACTATGTGCCAAAAGGTCTTGAAATGATGGGATTTTATAGGAAGGTGTGTATGTAAAAGGAAGTAAATTATAATCCATAGATCCTGAAAATGATAGAAATATAAATAAAATATCACAGCACTCCAGAAAAAAACAACTGGGGATCGGGTGGAGTGGTTGCATCCTATACATAAGGAGACAAGAAGAGAGAAAAAGTAAAGAGAAAACAAGATAAATGGAAAGATTTTCTCCTTATAAATGCTTCCAACACCAATAGTAATAGTAACTTTCTTTCCAGCCGGCCCATACTTCCACGAGGCCTTCTATAGAATTCAAAAGGAGAGTTGACATACCATAAGCCCATCGGTGGAGATGTGTGGACTGCACAGAGTGCCAGAAGGGAAGCAAGGATTCACAGGAATCTGTGATCCTTCTGTAGCTCACTGGTGAGATGAGGCACCAAGATATCACCTCAGTCTCAGCACTTCAAACTGACATGAAGAAGGGTTATTCTTTCATTAATATATGAAGGTAAAGAAAAACTATTTTACAGAGGGTATCATGCAAAAATTAAAGTGAGATATGTGAAAAAACAAAAGAGGCATTTAATCTGAACTAGCTAAATATGTGAATTAATGACCAATTTTTTAAAAGAGCTAGAAAAAAAAATGAGGAACAAAAAAAGTTCTCGATTTTCTAAGATGGACCTGCAAGTCCTCCTTCTTCAAAAGGAAGTAAAGTTACTGGGCATAGTGGTATACATCTGTAACCCAATCTACCAGGAAGGCTAAAACAGGAGAATGGCAAATTTGAGGCTAGCCTCAGCAACTTAGTGAGATCCAGTCTCAAAGTAAAATTAAAAAAAAAAAAAAAATGGGATGTAGCTCAGTGACAAAAAACTTGCCTAGCATGTGTGAGGCCCTGGGTTCTATCCCAGTAGTATAAAAGAAAAAGAAAAAAGTCATTGAACTATTTTACTTTAAATTCAAATTGAACCCAATCAACAAATGGGCCAAGGACCTGAACAGATACTTCTCAGAAGAGAATGTACAATCAATCAACAAATATATGAAAAAATGTTCATCATCTCTAGCAATTAGAGAAATGCAAATCAAAACTACTCTAAGATATCATCTCACTCTAGTCATAAATGGCAGCTATTATGAAGACAAACAATAAGTGTTGGAGAGAATGTCGGGGAAAAGGTACACTCATATATTGCTGGTGGGACTGCAAATTGGTACAGCCAATATGGAAAGCAGTATGGAGATTCCTTGGAAATCTGGAATGGAACCACCATTGGACCCAGCTATCCCTCTCCTCAGTCTATACCCAAAGGACACAGTGCATACTACAGGGACACAGCCACATCAGTGTTTATAGAAGCACAATTCACAATAGCTAAACTGGAGCTAACCTAGATGCCCTTCAGTGGATGAATGGATAAAAAAAAAGTGGCATATATTCACAATGGAATTTTACTCAGCAAAAAAAGAGAATAAAATCACGGCATTTGCTGGTAAATGGATGGCGTTGGAGAAGATAATGGTAAATGAAGTTAGCTAATCCCCAAAAACACAAATGCCAAATGTTTTCTCTAATATAAGGAGGCTGACTCATAATGGGGTGTGGGGAGGCATGAGGGGAATATCTATTCCTAGATATTCTAGATAGGGCAGAGGGGTGGGAAGGAAAGGGAGGGGGCAGGGGATTAGCAAGGATGGTGAAATGTAATAGACATCATTATCCAAAGTACATGTATGAAGACAGGAATTGGTGTCAACATACTTTGTTTACAACCAGAGATATGAAAAATTGTGCTGTATATGTGTAATAAGAATTGTAATACATTCCACTGTCATTTATTTTTTTTAAATCAATAAAAAATAAATGAATAAATAGATAAATTCAAATTGAAAGGGGACACATGTTTTGTTTTAGTTTCTTTAGTTGTAGATGGATACAACACATTTATTTTGTTTAATTTACTTTTATGGGGTGCTAAAGATTGAACCTAGTGTGTCACACTTGCTAGGCAAGTGCTCTACTGTTGGGCTACAACCCCAGCCCTAGAAAGGGGACACAGCAGGAAAAACCCAGAAAACACCACTAGATCACTTTGGAGAAATGAATGTTTTTTGGCTATTTGGATGGATAACAGATCAATTGGAGAAAAAAAGTCACTGTTAAATTACTTTGTATTTACCTCCACCGTCCCCTTCAAGAATGCATATTTTTAAGGGAAACAAGTTAATGTATTAAAAATTATTTGCTCTCGTATTTCTCAAGCTACATCAAATAATGAAAAAAGAATCTTGATTATAAACTCCCTGGTATAAATTCCAACTATCATCTTTACCAAACTAAAATTCAGATGATCACTTTCAATCAACTTTTAATCAAGTGCTCCTTCAGTTACTTAGAAGTAACTGAAAACGTTTCATGACTTTTTTTAAAGTGCATCAAAATGTGGAAGATAATATAGATGTTTCAGTTAGAAAGGTTGAGAAAAACACAGTAGGGAAGAAGAACACATCAAAATATCACCCCAATCAATGATACAAACACAGGTTATGAGCAAATGTTTAAAGGGCTCTCCAAGAAATTGGTTGATTCTACTACATCAATAGCTCTAAATTTTTTAACAATAAACTTTTGACATAAATACAGTAGTGTGTATTGGGACTGATACATTTAATTGTGTGTTTTTCTTTTTAAAAATAAAAGTGCTTGTATTTAGTTGCTTTTTTTTTCAGGTGTTATCATGTTAGAATCCTCTCATCTCTGAAGCTCTTTTAAGAAAATCTGTCTCAGCCCTGATCAATTGCTCTCTATGAGTGTTTTGATAAACACAGTCCCACATGGAACAGATTTTTTACATTCTATTTCCCATTTGTTGTTAATTCTAGGAAGTATAGCCCATCTATTGAATACTAAGCAGTGTGTTAAAGCAATGAACATTTAAAAAGGGACACACAGTGTTAAGTGTAGGCTCGTATTGCGGGCACTGGTGGAAAGAAATAAGGAATAAACACATGCCCCAGAGACTTAGAAAAAAAAGAGGTAGTTGGGTTCCCTTTGCAAAACTTTTTTAACAGTGACTCATTTAACACTGTGAGTCACTGTTAATTTCAAAGGGAACCCATTAAAAAAGATAATGACATGACATAACTATAATAAAAAAATTTATTATTTTAGCAATACACTGAATCAGGCAGAGCATTCTGCATTCTAATGCTTTACATGAACTTGCACAATCCTCAAAATAGCCCTTTGCAGTAGACACTATTCTCGTTACCATTTTATAGATAAAGAAACAGAGTGTAGTAATTAGAAAATTTGCCTAAGATTACAAAGCTGTTAAGTGGCAGAGCATAAGCTCCATGCCCCTGTGTTTTAACTGTTTCACCACAAGTCCAAATTGAATTTCTAATGACTATTTCTCTCTCAGTGGAGCAAATGGGGAGTGTTAAAATTCTTAATTCTTAATATCCATGCTACCATTTTTAAAAAGTTGGTATGAAGAGTTCTACAAATAGCACCGATACTCTTCTATTTACTTTTCACTCATACATTAGAAGACAATATTTATTTCCGGTCAGTCTACCAAGAGGAAGTTGGGCATTCATTATGACAAAATGAAGCAAAAACAAGGGATAAAGTAAACAAATTGTATAAAGCATTGCTGCACAAATATGATTCTCAATTCTGTATAACAATACAAAATGCCTTCACAGATTCTGGCTTAAAGGTAATTATTTTACTGAATTTCTCCAAATAACACTGATGCCAATCTCACACTATCTTTCCAGCCAGTAACAGAAAATAGTTTAAGACAGTAACAGGAACAGAGAAAGAAAAAAACAGGGATAAAAATTTTAAAGGAAAAAAAAAAAGAGTATATATCTGAATGCTGTATAATTTAAGAATTATTTAAAATTGAGAGTTAATAAAATTATATCTCTATTTTCTCTCTCCCAGTTATTTCTACAGGGGAAAAAAAAAGAACTAAGTAAAAAGAAAGCAGTAAATGAAGAGATTCAGAAGGAAAAGGTAAGGTCCAGCTACCTTTTGAAGGCAGTGGATAGAAATGTCCCTTCAGGGCCATCTTAGTCCTAACAAGATGTGGAGCTTCAACCTCCAGTGGTGGTTCCAACTGAGATGCATGGAGGCAGTGGTTCCCAAACTTCAATATACACAGCAATTAATGAAGAATTCCAATATCCTATCCCCTGAAATTCTAACTCAACACTCTTGAGCATGAGGTATAAGAATCTTCAACTGCACAACCTTCCCAGTGATTTTTAATTGGGCTATCTACAGGTTAGATTCTTAAAAATACGTAGAAGCACAGACTCATCACCCAATAAGCACTGCAATGACTCATTACGATACACATTCTCAGAACACTCACTGTCCCATATCCTACCTGTTTCAGCATCCTTGGGCCTGTGTTCTTCATCAGGAGGTCTTGACGGTGGCCACATAGATGGGACTCGCCTGGGAAACTGCCCTTCTGTGTAATCCAGTGAGTGTGTGGGTTGACTGACTGCAGCCCAGGTATAAAGTTGATCTTGCTATATTTAAAAATAAAATAATTATAAATACTATCAATCCAATCATGAAAAATAGGAGTCTTAAGTCTTGCCAAAGCATTTCTATGTAAAGCACATAAATAAGGTGTATGCTAATTAATTAGAGAATTCCCTAAACTGGCATTGTAACTCATTTGTTTTTTTTTTTTTTAATTCTTTATCAAATATGAGATATTACTTTTTTTTTTTAAAGAGAGAGTGAGAGAGAGGGAGAGAGAGAGAGAGAATTTTTAATATTTATTTATTTTTTTTAGTTTTTCGGCGGACACAACATCTTTGTTTGTATGTGGTGCTGAGGATCGAACCAGGGCCGCACGCATGCCAGGCGAGTGCGCTACCGCTTGAGCCACATCCCCAGACCCGTTGTAACTCATTTGAATGTCCCCTTATCTGTGGTTTTTGTTTGTTTGTTTTTATGGGTTTTATTTTTTTTCTTTTATTTTTATTTATTTGTTTGCTTATTTCTTTATTGGCCTTTTGATATAAGTTTTTATTATGTTGCCCAGGCTGCTGCCAAACTCTTGGGCTCAAGTGATCCTCCTACCTTGGCCTCCCAACTAGTTGGAACTACAGGCGTGAGCCACAACACTGAACTGATATCCCTTTAAAAACTGTTTTTACACTGTGGGAAACTCAGAGTATAAGTTGTACTTTGGTGCCACAAAAACAATAATAGCCTCTTTGCCTTCAACAACACAAGACTCAGAAAATTGCCTTATTTTGGACCCAGATTGGAAGCTATTTGGGAGAGAAACCATAAAAAAGTAAATGAACCTGCCAAGAGTAAAAGAATTAGACAGAGATCTTCTGGCTAAAAAGGCTTTGCCAGCTGCCAGCCAACTGATTCTGGACATAATGTGAAGGCTTGTAACTATACTTAGCACCAGAAGAAAAACTGGACAACTCACAAAGGAAGCCACTTGAATCCCATAAACACCTTGCAAAACTTGACACTAGGTTTTCACAATAACTTGTTTGACCATGTTAAAATGTATCTGCTTAATATGTGTGCCCTATATTCTTTTTGTGAAATTTTTCTTATTCAGGTAGAGTTCCCTAACACCTTTTGATTGACACCAAATAAAGCAATGAGAAAAACAATATAGCAGGGATGAAATGCAAAATATAAACAAAAACCATACTGTAATCACTAGGCTAGGACATTAGAGAATATGCCCATATTTGAAAAGGGTAAGTCTCAGGCAAGGACAGTGCTATGTCCAGCCAGTAGCTTAGGAGGATGTCTCCTTGCCTGCTGACAACAATTAGGCACAGAATCTCATCTCCTTTTGTGTTTGTTTCACCCAGACTTTTCATGAAAGGTGTGGCCAAGCACCTACCCAAGTAGCAAGTTAGACATGCTCTGACCTCTCCAGAGGACTTTTGTGCACATTAATGTTGTTTAATAAATGTCTCTATGTCTGACAGAATTTGATTTGAGATTTGCTTTCATTAGGACCCATGTTTAATGGGCCTAGACATTTCAGAAAGAATAATCTCCCACAAAAAATCAAAAGTTTTCATTAGAAATAAAAGTGTAAAACATTGCTTCCAAGTACATAGTTCACAGATTTTTTAAAACACTCTAAATAATCTCCCCCTTAGTTGCATAGATAAAATATATTTCATGCCAGCAGAGGGCTCTCCACCTTGTTACACTGATCTCAAAAAGAAATGCTTCTACCAAACCTTGCTTGGGTGTGACCTGTGAGATAAGGTGCCCATTCACTGCCAATGGCTAAAAATGCCCATCCCATCACGTATTGTTATCTTTAGGAGGGCTCTGAAGATACAGTCATTTCATGTTAGAATTTTACACCTTTACCTGAAGAATTAAATAGATGGATGGTATTTTGAGTTTGTTTTTTTAGTCATAGACACAATGTGAATTAGGTTGATCAGATGTGCTTTTCATTTTGGCTATTAGAAATAAGTACGTGGCCTGTCTGCCACAATTTTGGGGATTCCGGAATGTTTTATTTTGTGGTGCTGGGACCAAACTCAGGATCTTACACATGTTAGGCAAGCACTCTACCACTGAATTATACCCCCAGCCCTTCAGAATGTTTTTGATTAGTCTTAATCCTTTGTGGTCCACCTCAGTTTTTTGTTTGTTTGTTTGTTTGTTTATTTACTTTTGTTTTTTCTTCTTTAAAGATTTTAATAGCAGCACATTTTTCATTATCTTTTCATATCCCTTCTTACTAAATTTTTATACTAAATTCATACCTTCTCAAACACCTTTTGCACTAAGTGGCAATAAAGTATCATTACTATTAGAGAAATGGCGGAGTGTCTACTTTATCTCATCTAAATCACTTATAAGATGACTGATGGATAAAAAGTGGATCTACTGACAGTAGACTGAATTGAACTCATAAGGTTTTTTTCCTATTTATCATGTAATTATTAAAAAATTATAATATAACCTTAAAATTGTGTTGCAGTGGGGGAGATCAGAAAAACAGTAAGTAATCGGTACCATAATATAATACAATCCATTTTTAATCACTACTTAATTTGCTGTAATTATTTTCACACCCTTTTATAAATAACATAATTAGATTTTTTAAATAACTGCATTGTCTTCACACTTATAATTTATATTTCTGTCTTGATCTTCAAATACTTAACACTATAATATTGTCTTTACATGGTTTTATATAAAAACATATACTCATAGGCCAGTGACTTTAGTGAGCATCTCAAACTACCCTGGCCTCCCAGGTTAGTGCTTGCAGAAAGAAATGGACTATGCCTTTTTAGATTTTTCCATTTCATGCTGAACAACACACCAAAGATGGATTTGGGACAAACAAGTGCTTGGAATTCCCCGAAGTGCTGAAACTGCAACACACCAATGACTGACTTGTGAGAAACCTGGACTTAGGGTGACATCTGGTGCTGAAACAATGGAAGTGATAACAAGTTCAAAGAAAATAAGAAATGTAGAATTTCTGGAAAGATAGGCACAAACAAAGCAAAATTATAAAGTCTGGAATCAATACCTAACCCTTCAATGCACAGACCATGCCAGACACAGACAAGCAGCAAGAATTTTCAGGGAAGTAGAAACTACTAGTGAAGGGGAAGGGGAAAGGAGTTGGGGAGGGGATAAGTGGAGAGAAAGGGTAGGGAAGGATAGAAAGGATGAAAAAATAAATAAATCATTTTAAAACAAAACAAATTTCTGGGAACCATGAGCTAAAGTATCATTCAAAATAAAGAGCAAGAAAATGAACAAAAGGTAACTAATTGGTGAATTCTCACATGAAAAATTTTAAAACTGTTATTTGAAGGAAATTCAACAAGATTCAAGAAAACAGAGAAATGTTTCAATACTCATAACAGAGAATCCTTGCAACGAGATGGAAGCAATTAAAAAATATCCTTAAACTGAAAAATATACTAAGCGAAATTGAAAACATTATAGAAGGCATCAATAGTAGAATAAATCAAACAGAAGAAAGAATCAGTCAGCTCAAAAAAGACTATTGGAAAAAACAGAGAAGGAAAAAAAAAGGATGAGGAGGAATGAAGAAAACTTATAGGAACTTGGAGATGTCATTAAAAACAAATATTCAAGTTACTGGAGTTCAAAAAGGACTTGAACATGACAAAACAGTATAAAGTTTATTCAAAGAGAAAGTAATAGAAAACACCCCAATCCTAGAAAACAATACAAATATCCAGAAGCATACAGAAAGGTCAAAGGTCACCAGTAAAATTTATATCAACCAAGTCTACCCTAAGACATATTATGATCTCAAAGGTAAAATATTACGAGAAAATTCTCAAGTTAGCAAGAAAAAGAAAATCAAAACCAGAAAACATTTCTGAAATTAATTATAATGAAAATATTATATGCCATAAGTTTGGGGTGTAGTCAGTTATGTTGAAAGAGAAATGTTTTGGTTTAAATATACATATTAAAGGAATAAAATGGTTTAAAATATATGCATCTCAATAATTAAGTTAAAACAAAACCCTTGTAATGTAGTTCAAAGAAGAAAATAGATAAAAGTACTAATAAAGTAGCCTTCAAAGAAGTCCTCTAAAAATATAAATAAATAAAACTGAAAGCCTCTGACAGGTATAATCAGGTAGAGATTTAAATAACCAATGTATGAAATGAAAATGGAGAGTGGTGGTGGTGGTGATGGCCCATGCCTGTAATCCATCCACTCAAGAGACTCAGGGTGACTCAGCAATTTAGGCCCTAAACAACTTAGTGAGACCCTATGTCAAAATAAAAAGGGCCAGAGATACAACTCAGTGGTAAAGTCCCTTAGGTTCAATCCCCAGTACAAAAGAAAAAAAAAAGAAAGAAAGAAAAGAATATGAAGAGCTGGGAATATAACTCAGTGGTATAGAGCTTGCCTAACATGCAGAAGGCTCTAGGTTTGATCCTCAGCACTACAAAAAAACAGAAATGAGAAAGGTATCATACAGACCCAAGTGATTAAGAAGATAGTGGTCATGTATAACTAAAAAGAACAAATAAAACATTTTTGATAAATGGAAAAAAAAGAATATAGTGGAATAACTATAACAAATTTTTTAATTAGAGAAAATGGAAAAATTCTTAGAAAAAAATGTAACTTACCAAAACTATCATGCAAAATAGAAACTGTAAAGGGTCCCACAACTGGCCTTTGCTTTCATGATGTCTTTTGGGGGGGCGGGTTGTGTGTGCAGGGGGCGGGGGGAGAGCATGTATAAATGTCATAACTCCCATAAAAACTGAAGATAGGGAACTTGAAATAGTGTAATTCCTGATTCTGATAATCTTCACAGAGGATACAATTGGTCAAACTATGAGTACTGTTGACCTAACTACTTGAGAATCAGTGGGGAAGAAAAGATCATGTGAGTTCTTTTATCAGACACCATCACACAGTGTTTGGTTGGGAAATGAAGGTACTCATGACAAGAGTTAAGATAGGAAAGAAGGAATAACAGACATTATTAGGCATACAAACAAGATTTTAATTAGTTCAATTCTTAAGAGATGTTATATATGAACTTAAATACTTAGATTAACAGTATTCAGCCTGTCATTTTATCACTTAGAGACTTTACAAGAATGTAGACAAAATAGGGATATGTTAGGGATCCAGAAGAAAGTTAATTATTAATCAATCAGGCACAGAATACAGGAAGAGCATACTAGATCAATAATGCACTCATAAGAGGGTGAGGTCTTGAAAGAACTTCTTAGTAAGTAGATCAAATTTGGGCATGGGGAAAAGTATTTGAACTACATTTAAAAGTTCATTTCTTTCAACTTGATATTTGAATTGTTAGTTGACCTTTAGACCAAAAATAAATAAATAAATAAAATCACTCTAAATGTTTCTTTCCTAATCAGACATTAGGGAGGAAACATGTCTAACCAACCTTCTGGCATTGATAATAAATTATATAACATCAATATTGCTCTGAACATCCTCCAGGAAAGTCAGCTGACTTACTCGAGGTTATATCAAGTCCAGAAAACAAAGCAAGATTTTCCTCTACCCAACCAAGCATTTAGGCCTTCCTATAATACACAGAGCTTATTATACTTTAAAGTATTGAAAAATAATTTTTCTTTAAAAGTCCAAGCTGAATTTAACTTAGTCCTGGCCGGATTAAATATTTAACATATCTCTAGGATTACCTAGCAGAATGAAATTTAAAAAAGAAAATAGCAGAATCTTGCAGCAATTAGGAAGATATCCTGCAGTTAAAAAAAAAAAAAGAGGGCCAGGATTGTGGCTCAGTGGTAAAGTGCTTGCCTAACAAGCATAAGGCACTGGGTTCAATCCCAGGCACCACATTAAAAAAAAAAAAAAAAAAAAATCCAAGCCTGTTCCTAATCTTAATCTTGCAAGTTAATTAATCTCTCTGAACCTCATTTTTCCTCTAAAAAATGGGGATATTATAAGAAATTTTGCAAACCATGGTGCCTCAATATATAGTATGCATTCAATAAATACTGTCAACTGAAGTTATTAATAATAGTTATTAGAATCATGTACTAATTTCATCTTCAGATAACCCAGACATAAAATTTAGGATTTTTCTATTATATTTCTGAAAGAACTGAAAACAGAAACACATATTTGTAAGAAAATCTATTTGTCTCAATGACTGACATTTCAAGGAAAGTGTTAAAGTAATATAACAATGTCTAAGAAAGTGCCATTTTAATGAAGCCACATACTCCCAAAGATATCTAACTCCACACAAACTTTGGTTCTTCAGAGGAAATTAATTGTGAGCAACTTCTCTATTCCGTATTAGCTGTTATAAACATTTCTGTAGCTTCAGAAAATAGTCATGAATTATTAGTTATTAACATGGCACTGTAAAAGAACAATTTATCATATTAAATAATGTAAACCATTGGGTAGAACTATTATTTTATAAGAACAATAATTAAGTGATTTTTATCACACAAAGTTCTTCTTAACTTTCATTTTCTTGATTTCACCTAGTATAATTAAAAGTAAGTACACTTTAAAACTAAATAGCTACTCTTCTGCCATTCTTTCTAAAGATTTCAAAAGCCTGCTCAAATTAGCAAAGTGAATCTTTTTTGTTTCTAGGTCTTACTTTTCTTTTTATGTTGCTTATGTATTATTATTCAGGCAATTAGTAATTGCATCTGTTAATTTAATACATATCTCACTGCATCAGTGATTCCTACTAAACTGCAGATGTTCAAATTCCATCTTCTTGGTCAAAACATTTTGTTTTATCTTGTCTGAAGACAAATCCCGACAGACCTTTTCTATTTTGCATGAGGCCCTCCCACCACAAATGGAGACTGTCTCTCCTACTGTCCCATGGCCAACTAGGATCTCCACTCTGCCACCTTTAGCCTATCTAAAAAAGCTGCCCCAAATTACTTACAAAAAAAAAATAAAATAAAATAAAATCTGTCCTATGAAGCCAGTTCACAGTCTCTAATTCAGAGACTGAAACCTTCCATCTCTGCCTCCCACACCATTACTGGAACCAGTTTCCTGAATCAGCATTATTTTCCACACTTCCTTTGGAAATGCAGCGTGAGCAACATAGATGAATTAGAAGAGAAACTCTGTGGCAGGCACTTAAGTTTTCTGAGCATGCAATCAATAAATTTTAAGTATACTAAAATAAATATTTTGTAAGTCAAGAATGATTTAGAATTTAAACTAATGGTGGTTTATCTGCCTTAACATTTCCTTCTGCAATAAACACTTATAAAAATCTCCAGTTTCAGTCACTATTTTTAAAAGATTAAGGCATATAGTTAGGCCTGATATGCCAGTATCCAGACAGTAGCTCTATTATATAACTAGGGACTTGTTTTATGGGCTAACAAAATATAAATGGTTCGTCAAAAGTTTTAAGCATATAATTTAAAAATTGGTATTGAATAAAGTATTACTCTATCCAATCGCCCAAATTAAAAACTTTGATCTTTGAAAATCTTATACCTCCTAAATCCAGAAAGTCACCAAAACCAATCCTTTCCATGTCAATTATAGCTGTAGAATTCACTTCTCATTCATCCCAACAGCATTAGACTCTTAGACTAAAGATTTGATATTCACCACATCTCTGAAGTTCCCTTTCCACCATGTAGTAAGGAACTGTCATCAAAAACAAAGATGAGTATGTTCATTTCTTGCTACTGAAAATCTTTGAGATTTCTAATGATTCCAAGATAGAATTGAACTGTTGGTGTGTATGTGAAGACAGTGTTAATAATGGCCATCTGCCCTTCTTTGTTTGTTCCCATTGAAGCAGACTCACGATAAAATTAAGAACGACTTTTACTGAGACTGAAAGGCTGCTCCTCTGGTCTGAGAGACACTAAAGAAGCTGAGAATAGAAATTACCCCCCTGCTTTGGCCTGATACCCCAACAGGTCCTCTGTCTCACAGGCTAACTAAATCTGCATATGTGCATTTCCTGCCTTTTCTCCTACTTTGCAGGGTCTTCTCTTTATAAAAGTTTCCTGGTCCTTCAGTTTTCCAAAGAGGGAACTATCATCCTTCAAAGCTGGCTTGATTTAAAACCTATTTTCCTGCCAAATTTGACTCCATATATCTCTGGAGCCCAACAAGCAGAAAGCTTAGCCTCCAGCCCTCATGCTGTAACAGTTCTGCACAGTGACTCCATCCTTCACAACTACTCTTTGTTTCTGCCATGAGGGTGACTTACCATTTTCTTAATGTGCCAGGATCTTTCAGAACCCCATGTCTGAGGCAGAAATTCATTTTCTTCTTCAAAATAACTCACTTATTTTACCTTCTTTAAAAATCACTCAATTTTCTCAAACTCTTACTTAACTTTCAAGAGCACATTCAAAATGCCATCCTTCCACTTTCCCAAGCAAAAGTAACTGCTATATCTCCTGTGTTCCACAGCACATTGTAATACTTGTGCCTGTATCTCCTGTTTCTGATTCTCTCTCCCACATTGTCCTGTCTCCTCCCTACCATGACTAAAATACATGATCTCCTAAGATCTGGACTATATTATTCTTAAATGGGGAGACCCTGTGAATATGTACACTTATTGAACCCCTACTGTACGATGATTTTATCATTATCTATCAAAAAATGCATGAGGGGCTGGGGATGTGGCTCAAGCGGTAGTGCGCTCGTCTGGCATGCGTGTGGCCCGGGTTCGATCCTCAGCACCACATACCAACAAAGATGTTGTGTCTGCCGAAAACTAAAAAATAAATATTAAAAAATAAAAAAAATAAAAAAATAAATGCATGAAATTCAAACCAGGCAACTTCTTCTAAAGACTTAGCTGAGGCTTCCTTACCTATAAAAGGATAATGAGTATAAAGAGCTCAAGGAGTATATTTTGAGAACTGAGTATGATTAAATGAAAAGATAGGTCCAACTTTTGCCTGGGAAAGTCCTGACATGAATACGAAAATAAAAACAATGATAAAATGGCTCTGGACACTAGCCCCTTTATAGCTAACCTAGAAAACATCATTAACTCCCTATCTTACCAACTAGGAACCAAGGCCTAGGAATAAGACAATGTTACATGATAAATGTTACATAATAAATACACATGACCAGTGTTACATGATAAATACACAGTAAAGCCAAGACTCAAATCCAGTTGGGAATTTTACCAGACACTTTGTAACATTGTCTTACATGGGTTCCTAATATTTTATCTGATCCTCATCATGTTACAGAGCTGGGGCCTTCTGAGAAATGGAGGCAGCAATAAAGATTCTCCCTCAAACCTCAATTCTTATAATCAAGTCAGAAAGATTCTAGGCATGTGGCTCAGAATAACAGGAATGAGTTTATTGACGGAATAAGAAAGTGAAAGGGGACACCCTCACGTGAGAGAGTGAGTCCTTTCACAGAGGAGAGGGATCATGTTCCTCTCCTACATTCCAGTTTTATTGGGGATCCAGGAAAAGTACCTAGAGAGTTCCACCCAGATCTACCTTTTGACTTTTGATAACATCAGACTTTTAAGCCCCAATACCATGTCAACTCTAGGCCACCTTGGCCCATGTTGACCAGTTTCTAATTTTTTTTTAGTTATACATGGGCACAGTATCTTTATTTTGTTTATTTATTTTTATGTAGTTCTGAGGATTGAACCTGTGTGAGGCAAGCACTCTGCCACTGAGCTGCAACCCCAGCTCTCTAATTGGATTCTTAGCCACATATTTTTATAGATTTTATGGCTAGGAGGAATTATCCTTGTCTCCACAAGTTTCAAGATCTGGTTCTGAGTCTCCCCTTCAGGTTCCCATTATCAACATTATTTTGGGTTTGCATTTTTCCTGCAGAAAACAGGTATTTTGCTGAGGAATGTAACATATCTTGTCCACTTAGGCTGGACAGGGCTGGCTACAGGTAAATTGCTTTTTGAAAAAGAAAGCATGTTTGGGTCAGCATACTGGGCCCATTTTATGGAATTATTCTCTTAACCCTGTGTTCCTACCATCCTCATCTGTCTGTCCCCTAACAATCAGAACCCCTTCTGTGTTCCTCAATTTAAACATGTGGGAGAGGGGAGGGGGGCGGGGAGGGTGGGGACAGGGGAACTAACTTGCCCCAAACCATATTAACTACAAGGCAAGTGAGCTAAAATTCAAATCTTTGTATGTCTAAAATAAAAATCCAATAGCCCTTTGGTCAAAATTCCATGAACTATTATAAAGGTATAAACATACAGAGACATAAGACAGAAAAATCATATGTACCCTCAAGAAATGTACCCATACCATGGTGTCATGGTAGATGAAAATAACGTAACATTTCCTCTGGTTGAAGTTATCATAAAAATCTTCCAGGAAGAAGTATTTAAACTATTTGAAAAGTAAAATTTGAAATTAAAAATATTTGAAAATGTATTACCTTAAAAGTTAAAAACAATGAAAGAAGAACTTTTAGAAAAGGGTGAAATCAACAAATCAGGGATAGAGAATTGTGGGGTATGTGGGGACAGTGAACCTCTCCAATCAGGAAGAAGGGAAAGTAAACAGGAAAAGCAGGAGCAAGGAGGGCCTTGATTACAGTCAGGGCATTTATGAAGTTAGGTAGGAGGTAGACATTATGAAACATGTGCCTGTGGTAGCAAGCTCCTCAGGAGGCTGAGCAGGAGTATCACTTGAGTCCAGGAGTTTGGGACCATCCTGGGCATCGTAAGACACCATCTTTAAAAAAAAAAAAATTAAAAAGATAGGGATGGAAAACCATCAGCAAGGCTTGTGAAATAAATGAGACCTGGCCATTGAGTAGGAAGGTAAAGGGGAACTAATCTAGGCAAGAGGCAGAAAGCTGAGTCAGGTGGTAATTCCAAAGGCTGGAAAGTCAGTTCTACTAAACAACTGAGGACACAGTGAAAGGCCAAGGTGCTGTCTATCAGGGCAGATGGCAACCTTTTGAGCTTGGGAGAGAGCAAAATAGTCATGCTACTCCAAGACAACATTTTACAAAGGAGTAAACATCAAGTGTGTTGAAATCTAAGAAGCCAGTGAAACACCTAGGTGGGGACTGTCAGTAGGCAGACAGAGATGCATAATCAGAACTTGCAGAAGAGCTTAGAGGTGAGAATCTGCATATAAGTTGGTATGCAAGCACATATACATGTGGAGATAAAAGGACAGCAGGGGGAAGAAGGATAAATCAGTAAGGACTTTACCTTGGGAAACCTCTACATTTAAGCAGGGTGGTGGGGGGGGGGGGGGGGGGAGAAGGGAGAAAGAAAAATACTGTTTTGTAGCAAGCCAAGTTAAGGGGAATTTTCTGGACACATTGGTTAACTGCCTCAAATCTTACCAGAGGTAAAGAAAAGTGATACATATTTTATTTTAACTATATTAAATGTTATTTTAAACATACTAATGGGACTATCAGATTATACGGAACCAAATAATGGTTGAAACCATAAGTAACCAGGAATCTCCCAAGAAGAGAAAGTTCACAGAAGAGGAAGTTGAAAAAACTCACACAAAACTACTAAAAGTCCCAGTAACATTAGATAAATCACCCCAGCTCAGAGGGAGTGGGCTGAGTGGGTGCTGAGAGGAAAGCAATGAAAACAGGCAGCAATGGTGGGGAATGAAAAGTCTATCAAACAAAAATGAGTGAGCAGCTCAGACTGCACCTCTGGAAAGTTGAGTGGATTTCAATGCCATTATTTTGTGGCTTCTTCCAATAATAAATGTGACAGCTCTGAGTAAGGGAGCAGGAGGTGGTGAAAAGCAAAGTAGACACTCCAGAAGGTCAGAAGGCTGAGAAATGCCAAGAGAATAGCAGTCTTCTCTCTTCATGGATCTGCTTTAGTAGAGCTGCAAAGGTTCCAAAAATAGAATTTCCTAAATTGATATCCTAGCAAGACATTAGTTCTTAGGGATGCTGTCTGTGCTGACTCCTCCAGTTCAAATCAGAAGTGGGCACAGGCAATAGGGCCCACTGTGCTGAGGCTCCCCAGCATATGGGATAGACACAGAAAGATGAGAGTCTGGCATGAAGCTGTCATAGGAACTGCCCCAACCACATACACACATACCACTCCTTAGCACTATTGAACAGACTCCCTTTGAAATTAAAAATAACTTCCTGATAACTGCTTTTCTGCATCCCATACATCCTCATGCTAAGAGAACAGAAGCATGGTAAAATAGAGCCTAGCTAAATTTACATAAGTCTAAGTCTCTCACCTGGTTTTTGCTTCTGTAAATTGTAACTGCGTCTATGGAACAAGCTGAGAAGCAATCTAGCTGCTTCTCCCCAGTCTGATCACACTGCACAAAACACATTTTTTTCCTTTTTCAATCATTTGCCTATTTCTTATGTGAGTAGGCGGCAGAATCTGTCTAGCTGGGATCCAGAGAGGCTCCATGGCTGGGGTGCTGGTAATACTGTGATAGTGGAGATCCAAAAAAATAAAAAGTCCTACAGAGAGTGGCTTTCAAAAAAATATGGTATTACTAAAGAAAATCTGTAGATCACTATGGTGCATACCTATAATTCTACTTACTTAGGAGGCTGAGGCAAGAGGATCCCAATTCATGGTCAGCCTAGGCAACTTAGCAATACCTTGTCCTAAAATAAAAATTTTAAAAAGGCTGAGGATGTAGCTCAGTGGTAGGGCACCCCTGGGTATCTCCCCTGCCCCCCCAAAAACAAACAAACAAACAAACAATTTTGAGTAAGAGTTTTGAAGAGGGGTATTCACTTTGTAAAAATTGGCTCATAGTATCAAAAGGCTGGATAAGGGTACACTGGGCCTAAAGAGGATCAAAGATCAAGACTGAATTTTATAGACAGTAGACACATTCATGGTTGGCTCCCACTCATAAGAAGGAATAAGAAAGTGCTGCTAGTAGGGGTCAGTTCAGAACAATGACACTCATTACAAAGTCCATGGATCCCTCTGCTAGTGCTGCACAAACAGTTCTACCTATGCTCTTCAGTGATTCAGTAATTCAGTCTAATATTTAAATGTCAACAAGTCTCAACCTGGGGCACAGAAGAGGATATCCAAATGCCTAAAATGAATATTTTCTTAAGCAAAAAGAAATACTGTAAGAAACTGCATTTACAATTTTTAAGACTCCCCTCTCAGAATCCAGACTTCACACACTAGAACTAACATTTCTGAAAGGTGTTAGCTGAAGGTGAACTCTAACAATTTGCTCCAGGAAAATACATATGAAGTAGAAGTAGCACATATATTTAAACTGCCTGTTTGGTCTCTTTTCACAGAGAAAGCAGCTAAAATAAAAACCCGGCCTAAAAATTTGTCACCAACTACATATAGCACAGGAAGCAGGGTGGAACTAAGATTAAGATCTGTCATAAACTCTTGCTACTTATGGACCAAAGTGCTGGGTTGGTGCTTAGATCAGGAATTGACTGGCATTATGGTTACATCATTGTTTTAAAAAGATCTGCTTTCACATGCAATGCCTTAATCTACAAAGTTCAACTATAGCTAAACAGAATAAATTAAAAACTTTGAGCCATGATTTCTAAAGACCTAGTACTTAAACCAACATCACAATAAGGACTTAGGAACATGCAAAAGTATTTATATTATCCATGTAGAGCCCTATTGGGAAGATAGTTGATTAACACACTTCTGCCACATATTACTTATTTTCTAAAGCTATGGACAAAAGAAAGGCTGCTGTTAGAACTTGTACCTTTGGATATATACTTGTGAAGTACTAACACATTTGTGTTCACAGCCTGTAATAATTACTCTAAAAGAGATTCAAAGACTTCTGAATAATAAGCATAGTACTTAAGAGCTAGCATTTCAGAAATTAACAGACATTGATTTAAACCATTTCTCTGTCAATTATTATTACCAGTCTCTTTCTCTCTAAAATGAGTGTAACAAGTTGGGTGTGGCAGTGCACACCTGTAATCCCAGTGACTCCAGAGACAAGCCACAAATCTTATTCTCTTAAGCAATATATAAAGCTTCCATTTCTCTTCAATTTAAAGGCAGGAGGATCTCAAGTTTAAATCCAGCCTTGACAACTTAGCAAGACCTTCTCTCAAAAATGTAAAAAATTAAAAAGGGCTGGGGATGTAGTTCAATGATAGAGTGCCTAGAGTTCAACACCCAGTATCACAAATAACAATAATAATTAATTTTTATTATTTATTTAATAATACCTCCAAGAGGGTGTTACAAAGATCAAATGACATAGGTAAAACTCATAGCAATGTAAGAGCTCAAAAATGGTGTCTACTGGGGTTGGGGTCGTGGCTCAGTGGTAGAGCGCTCGCCTCGCACATGAGAGATCCTGGGTTCTATCCTCAGCACTACATAAAAATAAATAAACAAAATAAAGATATTGTGTCCATGTATAACTAAAAATATATTTTTTTAAAAAATAGTGTTTGGGGCTGGGATTGTGGCTTGGCGGTAGAGCACGGGTGGGACCCGGGTTCGATCCTCAGCACCACATAAAAATAAAGGCATTGTGCTATGTCCATCTAAACCTAAAATAAATAAATATTTTTTTAAAAAATTGTGTCTACTATTAGCCAGGCATGGTGGCACACACCTATAATCCCAGTGACTCAGGAAGCTGAGATAGGAGAATCTCAAGTTCAAAGCCAACCTCAACAACATCCAGGCACTAAGCAACTCAGTGAGACCCTGGTTCTAAATAAAATACAAAATAGGGCTAGGGATGTGGCTCAGTGGTCGAGTACCCCTGAGTTCACTCCCTGGTACCAAAAAAAAAGAAAAGGTGTCTATTAATAAGAGAATCATTAGAGATCATTTAGTTTGACTTTTATCAGTAAGATTACATCATTAGGGGCTGGGGATGTGGCTCAAGCGGTAGTGCGCTCGCTTGGCATGCGTGCAGCCCGGGTTCGATCCTCAGTACCACATACAAATAAAGATGTTGTGTACGGCGAAACCTAAAAAATAAATATTAAAAAAATTCTCTCTCTCTCTCTCTAAAAAAAAAAAAAATTACATCATTAGTAACATTGTTTAGAACCAAAACTAATTATCATCATCCAGGTCAATACTCTTTCTCTGTATTTAAGCTTCAAATTATTACTAAATGTCAGTGTGATTATAATTAAAGACTCAATCCAAAAAAGTTGTGAGCAAGATATGCCTTCCTTGTGTGTTTTCCTTGGTCTTACCTTGTAAAAGTTTTTCTCATGCCTGCAGACATTATTTCTTATTAAAAGGTAAGAATAACATGGCATAGGGTAAAATCCTGTTTCATTAATAATCATTTTACATCCAGTTACAAAAGATACTAACCAGTTTACATCAATGCTACTGGTTGACTACTTTATGGATTGCTGACCTTAAATTTTCATTCCTAATCCATGGTATCTGTACATATTTATTATCTTTACATCTTGATAAAAACTCCTATATAGTTTTGTGAAAATTCTCAAAGGTGAAAAAGTATTTCAGTAAGAGTTAATCCTTTAGAAAATTCAACTTAATTAAAAATCTTTTTGTTTAAAAAGGAAAGTGTATTATTTTAACCTATCAAGAGACTTTAATGGAGTGCCATGTCCATAAGTGACAAAAAAAAAATTATCAACATTAGCATTTATACACGCCAGACTATTTTCTATAATATTATTAAAATCTTAATTACATCCATATTTGTTTTCTTCTATACTTGGGAAAAGAAAAGCTACAAATGTTATTCTCTTGAGCAATACATAAAGCTTCCATTTCTCTTCAATTTAAAAAATTTACCTAAATTAAAGCATTTGTATTTTTAAAATAAATACTACAATTACTTTTCTAGTACATACATTTGATAGTGTAGAAATTTTAAAATGTCTTCAATTTAAAATGAGTAATATTGAGAATGCTCCCTTGCAGAATGTGAAACAAACAGCAGAGGGCAGAGCTACTAATGATTTGATAACATGGATCCCTGTGCATGAATGAGAAGAATCATCCGAAATGAGGCTGAGTTCTATTTTTGACTGAAATTTAGCACCTCAATTACTATATTGGTGAGCTTAAAGACAGGCCAAGAATAAATGAAAACCTAATGTTTTCTTCAGCACAAATTGGGGAAATAAAAATGAACATTGCAATAAAATAACATGTAGTAGAAATGTTGATTTAACAGAATTTTAAAAATTAACATTAATAGTTCCTTTCTCATTTTATGCATATACATGAAGTACAACTTAAAAATTAAGTCAGAAATACTTGGCATATGGGATTAGAAAATTTAAAAAGCTTCAAAACTTAATTTAATTTTATCTATACCTTATAAGCATACATAATAATACTTAATCTAGAATATGTATTCTATAGACAAAAGTTTTAAAATTTTTTCAGGGTTGTTTGATACTCTGATAGACATAAATGATTATTTTATTCTCAGTCTTAATATTCCATAAAGTCAATGTTATACAACTTTTTCTATTTCAAAAGCACTTTTAAAAAGAAGATGCCAATAAATATATAAAGGAAGCAAACGTAGGAAAAATCCTAGGTGCTTTAATATACTTTTTTTAAAGAATAGAATATTTATTCATGTCTAAATGTGAATATTTGCATTTTATATCAAATAAGAAAAATGAAAGAGTTAAGCAAAGAAAGTTCTTGTAAGAAATGAAAAGTGGCATTAATTTCACTGAGGGTTCTATTTACCACCTGACAACCTACTCAGTCTCTCTCAGCTGAACAGTTTCTCAATGACACACATGAAGTTAGCCCAAGTCTTAATGAGCAATATGGGGGAAATATTCTATAATTAAGCTTAGTCCTAGCATAGCATCTCTCATCAGCTGAATTACAACTCTTAAGAATTTGAAGGTAGGACCTTCTCTAAGTTAAAGGAAAAAAAATACAAGAAAAGCTTCTACATCTAAGTAACGAATATGCACAGGACATGTTTTCTAGAGCAAGGATTTCCCTCGTCCAGATGATCCAAAACAACATTCCCAGAACTACCCTCACTCAGATCTAGCAAATCAGTGTTATGGTTTATATATGAGGTGCCTGCCCCACCCAAGCTCATTTGTGAGGCAATGCAAGAAAGTTTAGAGGTAAAATGTTTGGGTTATGAAAGCCTTAACCTAATCAGTGCATTAATCCTCACATTAACTGTGTGATAACTGTAGATAGCTAGGGCGTGACTGGAAATGGATCATGTGGAAGACATGCCTTTGGGGTATATATATTTTGGTATTGATGAGTGGAACTCTCTCCCTCTCTCTCCTTCCTGCTGCAGAGTCCTGAACCACTTTTCTCCACCACACTCTTCAGCCATGATGTTCTGCCTTACCTAGAACCCCAAGGAATGGAGCCAGCCTTCTGTGAAATGAAACCTCTGAAACCATGAGCTCAAAAGTAAACTTTTCCTTCTCTTAAACTGTTCATGTCAGGTTTTTTGGCCAGAGCAGCATAAAGTCTGGTTAAAACAATCATATTTTGCAACATAAAACCCAAGAATCTGCATTTTAGACAGCTCTTGGGATAGCCCATGATGTGGGAGAGTAGAATAAGACAAAGCAGCAGCCCAAGCCAGAAGGTAGCTAAGGGAGGACCAAGCAAGCATAAATAAGTAATCTAGTATTAACCTAAGGGTATAGCATCTCCAGTAAGTGTAGCAAGATCTGATTTGGGTTTTTTTTAACTTATTCTTTTAAAGCTGGGGATATAACTCAGTGGCAGAGCACTTGCCTAATATATGTGAAACTCTAAGTTCCAATCCTAGCATCATAAAGTGCGGGATATTCTTTTGTGGAGAAGGAATCAGAGGGAGCAAGAGTAGAAAACTAACTAAAGACTATTGCCTAGGTCCAGAACTAAGATAAAGGTGGCTTAGACCAAACTGATGACTATGGAAGGGAAAAGAAGCCAAGAGATTGGTTGTGGAGGGTGAAGAAAAGGCATGGGATGTAGAGTCAGCTATCTTGTGTTTGAATCTCACGTCTGCCACTCACAAAACTGTGATTCTGGGCAAGTTATTTACCCTCTCTGAGTTTTCACATCAGAAGGTGAGGTTGAATTTTAAAAATTATTTAAATTACAATCAAAGAGAACATGTCAAACATTAACACAATGTTTGACTCTTTGGTAAGCACTGACTATCATGGAATAAATAAAGAGAAATATAAGAAGTAAAAAGATCCAATATTCAATTTCTCTCCCAGATTCCTTTTTTTTTTTTTTGTACCAGGGAATGAATGGATTCATTAAGAGGTTCAACTCAGGGGTGCTTAACCACTGACCGACATCCCCCACACTTTTTTTTTATTTTTTAATTTTGAGACAGGGTCTCACTAAATTGTTGAGGCTGGCTTTGAACTTGTGAACCTCCTGCTTCAGCCTCCCAAGGCACTGGGATTACAGGCATGAGTCACCACCCTGGAGCTGTCTCCCACATTCCTGCCACCTGGACTGGGAGAACCAAATGGACATACTTGAATTCACTAATCTGCATTTACCATGGGATTTAACTGCCCACCTTCCATCTACCCTGAGGAAACATCATCCACGTCCTGATCTTCATAACTTTTTTCCAAGATGAGTTCAAAATTCCCACTCTAGAAGATCCCACTTTAAAGGACACACCCAATAGCATTTATCAACTAAAATAGCATAATATCAGGTTTGTGTCCACTAATTCAATGGGAAGTTCTTAAATGTGAAGTCAAAATAGCCTAATTTAAGAATAAAATTTTCTTTTATTCTTAAATTAGGCTATTTTGAATAGCAAGTCAGGCACTTGACTCATCAGAATATACTTTAATATGCATATATACACATACACATAGGAGCAGTGGCACACCATTGTAATCCCAGCATCTCAGAGGCTGAGGAAAGAGGACTGCAAGATTAAGTTCAACCTCAGCAATTTATACCCTGTCTCAAAATGAAAAAAAAAAACCAAAGGAGCTAGGGATGAAGCTCAGTAGTAGAGTGCCCCTGAGTTCAATCCCCCAGTACTGCAAGAAAACATAATGAAACAAAAAACACACTTCTTGCTATCTTTCAATTTCACAATTTGCACTTAGGAAGAATAACTGTGAGCACCAACAGATGGCACCATCAAAAAAATGCTATGTGAAGCCAGGCATGGTGGCTCATGCCTGTAATCCCAGCAGTTTGGGAGGCTCAGACAGGAGGATGGCAAATTCAAAGCCAGCCTCAGCAACAGAGAGGCACCAAGTAACTCAGTGAGACCCTATATCTAAATTTAAAAAAATTACAAACAAAAACACAAAATAGGGCTGGGGATGTGACTCAGTGGTAGAGTGCCCCTGAGTTCAATCCCCGGTATTCCCCCACCCCAAAAAAACAAAACAAAAAAAATCTGTTACTTGGTGTGTGTGTGTGTGTGTGGGTGTTTGTGTGTGTGTGTGTAAAACACAACCTGTCTTCTGAGCTCCTCCTGTCAGCAGGATGTTGTGTTACATGTTGAAAGGTACTAAAATCTGTAACTCAGGATGTCTGTCTCAGCCTTTGAATCTGAAGATAACCTCGCATTATAGTAAATAGTGGATGTATTTTATTTTTTCAAAATTTGTTCTAGTTATACATGACAATAGAATATATTTGACACCGCCTACATAAATGGAGTATAACTTCTCATTCATCTGTTTGTACAGGTCATGTCATCATATATGCACATAGGGTAACAATGTCCAATTCGTTCTACTGTCATTCCTATATTGGGTATATTTTAAACATAATATTAAAAGAAATGGTTTCCTCCACCCCATCCTGGACTGTGGTTCTTCTCCACTTGCTCAAAAGTCCTCTTCTCCAGTAATCTTCAGTAAATACTATCAAAATATAAGCAGTATTTACCAAAACACAAAGTAATTTTCAGATTCAAAATTGTTCAGTTCACTATGGTCTCTAATCTCAGTTATATTTTGGCTTTGCATTACAGACGTTTTTATCAAGGGTATCTTATTTTCTTGCCCCTGACTAGGTCAGTAGGCCCTGAAACACAGTTGCATTGGTAGGTACCTTGAGAAGCTCAACCTTGTCTTAGCCACCATGCTCCTACCTGCAGGCTTGAATTCAGATTCTTTCCCAAATTCAAAGACATCAGGAAACACATTTCTGATCTGTACGCAAAGTCTATCCATTCAGCCTCTGATCAAAACTGCCTTCTTAGGTAGCTGCTCCCAAATTAACGATAGAATCCAGGGTTTTCACACAAAACACCATAAAAAAATGAAGTATAAATTAACTTCCAAATTGTGGCTTAATTTTGGTTTTAGTTTTCAGAACCTGATTTCCCAGGGTTGACAGTCAACTGTACCCAAATTCCCAGGACTTCTTTCAGAAACCCCATGTGTCACCCTGACATTCACTTCTTCTGTCCTAAAAAGCAGATACTAAGTACAAAACTAACAGCAAATCCCAAAAATTTGAAAAAAACAAAAAACTATGCAGTCCCTTCATCTCCTGTTACAGAAAATTTTATAAAAAGAAAAATTCTTTTTTGCAATTCTCATTTTACCATAGTATTTAAAGTACAGTGGCCTGTCATTGTTTTTCACATTCATTTCTCAGGCTTCTAATAATATAATACTAATCTCCACTCTCTTTCTTAGGTTGTCTACATCTTTGAATCCCTAGTATTTCCCTAAACGTTCCCCAGACATTCATTTCAAAGGTCTCCAAAAATATCCAGGATTTCTTATAACACATTCTCCTGACCCAGAAGTCATGAAATTAGTTCATAAAAATTTTTTAAAAAGACATTTGCAAAAAAAAAAAAAAAAAAATCATTACTCAGCAACATTTAATAATGCACAGGGAACATGAGCCAACAACAATATCAGGACAGTTAAAACCTGTTTTAAATAGAAGAACTTTTCCTTTTCTAATGGAAGGCAGTGTAGCATGAGGAAACAGCAAATTGACTGGAGAATAGCAAACTAAGATTCTGGCTCTATAAAAGCTGTTCCAGCCATAGACAAGTCCCTGCACCTTTCTGAATGTGAGTGTCCTCATTTGTCAATTTAAGAAAATTAGGCTACAGACTGGGATGTAGCTCAGTGGCAAAACATCTGATTTGCATTCGCAAAGCCCTAGGTTCGACCCCAGTTCCAAAAAAAAAAGAAAAAGAAAATTAGGCTAAATCAAGTGTTTATGAAATTCCATTCCAGTTTTAATATTTTATTGCTCCATAAAAAATAGAAAATTAGGGGCTGGGGTTGTGGCTCAGTGGTAGAGTGCTTGCCTCGAATGCATGGGGCACTGGGTTCGATCCTCAGCACCACATAAATTAACAAAATAAAGATACTGTGTCCATTGACAAGTAAAAAATTTTAAAAAAATAAAAAATTAGCTGGGTATGGTGGAACACACCTGTAATTCTAGCTACTTGGGAGACTGAGGCAAGAAGATCACAACTTCAAGGCCAGCCTCAGCAACTTATAAAGATCCTATCTTAGAACAATTACAAAAAGGGCTAGTGATGTACTTCAGTGGTAAAGCACCCATGGGTTCCCAATACTGAAAAAATAAATAAATAAATAAGAAAATTAATCATGTGCACACTGGTACAGACACATGAGTTGGTAAGATTCTTCCCATAGCCTGGGTGCATGTCTGATAGTGTTAATCAGAGACTTTTCCCCAAAGCATTTAGTTGCACTTCAGGTGTTCTACATATAAAATTCTGTTAACATCACAAAGTAAAAATGCACAGGGCTGGGGGTGTAGCTCAGTGGTAAAGTTCAATCCCCAGCACCCTCCTAAAAAAAAGAAAAGTACAAAGTACAAAATAACAGACCCCAGCAGCTGTTTTGTAGAATATATACCCAAAAGAGGAACAACTACGTTTCAGCACTGCACAAATCTGTGCATTGGTACGTTAGGGTCAGAGATGGCCATAATTACAAAAATGTTTTGTGCTAATAATAACTTCAACCTCTTAGAGACAGCATAATTTTCCTATACTTCATTTTCTTCTGTAAAGTAAGATAAACCCTAATTGTGCTTGCTACAAAGATTAAATGAGCTAATATTTATAAAGTGATTAAAACAGAGCCTGGTTCATAAGTAAACTTAGTGTGTTTTCATATACTGAAGAGGTTTTTTTTTGTTTGTTTGTTTGTTTTTGTTTTTTTTAAGCACCAGGGGCTGAGGGTATAGCTCAGGGGAGATCCTATGCTTAGCACACATGAGGCCCTGGTTTAATCCCTAGCAAAAATAAATAAATAAAAAAAGCAAAGCACTAACACAAGGAATTGAGGATGCCCTCCAGTTTGGTTACAGAGTGAAATGGAAACCAGGAGTAGCAAATAGTTCACATCCAGAGGAAAAAAGAAAAGGTGAAAGTAAGTGTATAAAGCATGATAAGAACAGGATTGTGTTTCTACTGTGTTTCTCAGGTACACTTGTCCAAGGATTTTACCCTAGGTTCCTGCTAAGGACTACAATTAAAAAGAACCTGTTTTCTTTCTTTCCTTTCTTTCTTTTTCTTTCACCCTTATTTCCTTTCCTCCTTTCCTCCCTTACTTCCCTGAGGATTGAATACAGGGACACTTTGCCACTGAGCTACATGCTCAGCCCTTTTAATTTTTTTTTTTTTTTGGGGGGGGGGACAGAATCTCACAAAGTTCTGAGGCTGACCTTAGAACTTGCTGTGTCACTTCCTCAGCCTCCCAAGAAGCTAGAATTACAAGTGTGCACACAGTGCCCCTCTCAGAACCACCTTACTCTAATTGTTATTATCACAAATTCGATTTACTTTTTCTTTGTAAGTAAATATAGTTCATTCCACATATAAATCATCATTCTAAATCTCTAAATCAGCCCATTTGTTATCAAAGGAATCCTTCTAAAACTGATTCTGAAATAAAGTCTACCCTTCATCACAATGTTCTGTGATTCCATTGCCATGTGAATGAACCAACCTATACATCGATCTCACCTTCACCCTACCGCAGCCTGTGGTCCACTCACCTGACCATACCCTCAACCACTTCATCAACAAAGAACACTTTATCTGAAAATATACCTGTAGACATCTAAGCCTCCACATCCTTCAGACCTAGAGAATCCTGGCTTTCCTACTTTAACTATTCACTCAGTCTGGTCTTACCTTTTGACTTTGTAGAACCACTCCTATGTCATTATTCTCACTAACCCTTCACTTACTTTCACTAACCTTCAATGCATCCATCTGGGTGAAAAGCCAACCTGAGGTCAGCTCAGTGTTTAGTTTCTGCCATAATACCCAACTCTGAGGCGAGCTACCATTTATTCATTATCTGCCACCTCAGCTGGCTTTCCACAAACACCCCTTGTTATTATATTTAATACTCCAGATGAAACATGTGCCACATTGTAACCTCTAAGCATTCACCCCCAAAAAACCTCTCTTCACCCTTTGCAAATGAAGACACCCATTTCATGGATGAAACAAGACAGGCAACACTCAAAAGGCCAAGTGCTTTTCTGTGCCCTTCCCCTCCTCCCACCTTTATTTCCACACCTAGGTGTTCTCATCCCTGGCCTAAGCCACTCCTCTACTACCTCATTCCCATCCCTTTTGGTCTCTCAGGACCAAGTGTTATCAATTATCCTTCCTCTCCTCATTCTTCGATATTCCCTTTTCTACTCCCTTTGGTATCTAAACATGCTATAAACACTCATAGGCTTTGAAGGAAAAAAGCTTTTTCTTCCTTCACCCTTCCTCACTTCTAAACTACTCTAATTTCCTTTACCTGGACATAAAAGCTCCTGAGCTAATCACATACCTTTGCTGATTCCACTTTCTATCACCTCACCACACCTTGCTCTTTCTTTTCAGCCTGAAATCCAGATAGTGCTTTGGGCACCCAGATTCCTTTCTACAAAGATATTCAATACAGCTTTTGGTAAATTCATTGACTACTTTTCAGATTTAATCTTATTTAATCTCTTGGAAATATTTCTTATCCATTTTTTTTTTTTTTTTACAATTTTTTTATGTCCTTTTTGGTCTCCTTCAAGTTCGTTTTTTTCTCCTTCCCATTGCATAGATGCTTATCCACAAGCCCTTCTCATTCCATGGGAATAACAACTCACACTGAAGAGGCCTCAGTGTCTCTCCCCCAGACTCACTCTCCTAAACCCTAGATTAAAAATAACCAACATGTTTCATCTGGAGAGAGTGTTCAATATAATAACAAGGGGTGTTTGTGGATTTTGGTTTTGTTTTTTTAGTACCAGGGATTAAATCCAGGGGCACTTAACTACTAAGCCACATCCCTAGCCCTTTTTATCTTTTTTTATTTTGAGACAGGGTCTTGAAAAGTTGTTCAGGGCCTAAATTGCTGAGGCTGGTTTTGAATTTACAGTCCTCCTGCCTCAGCCGCCAGAGATGCTGGGATTACAGGCATGCACCACCATGCTTGGCTATCAATGTGCTTTTTGCATGTTTAAGTAGATGCCTTAAGTTTCAATATGACCTAAGTCAAACTAATTGTCCCCACAATCTGCTGCTCCTCCTGTTTTGTTTTTGCAGTGCTGGGGATGGAAACCAGGGCCTCTCCTGCACTCTATCACTGAGCTGAAACTCCTATAAATAGCATCACACTGTACCTTAATGCTCAAGTCAGAAACTTGGGCACATGATCCTCATCTTTACTTCTCCCTTACCTTCATACAAACAATCGAATCCACAGAGCTTTTCTTTTCTACTTTCTGAAGCAGTCCTTCTCAAAGTGTGGTCCCTGCACCAGCAGAATCAGCATCACCTGGGAACTTGTTAGAATGTAAATACTCCAGCCCCATCCAAGACCTCCTAAATTAGCAATTTGTGTTTTTAACAAGCCCTCCAGGGGATTCTGACTCAACCTAGATTTTGAGATCTGCATTAGTAACAATACTAATCTAAATATCCTTAGAATCTGCTCTTTTCTCACCCCAAATTTCTTTTCCAAATATAAAATTTTATAATTAATTATTGTGGTAATGAGATTGGACAGAAAAGAGATAAAAGATATGCAGAAAGTAGACAAAAGGAAGGAAAAAGACACTACACCTTTAAACCTAAAAGCCCCATGATCTGAGTACTTACACATTTACTCCCCAGGCCTGTCCTTCTTCTTGGCCTGTTACCCCAAATTCTTGAGAAACTATAAACTTAGTTACTATAAGTTCACCCATATATAAGAATTGCTTTGTTTTGATGCTTATGAGCACTATTGGCTTACACAATGTATTTTTAGATTAGAGAGCACAAAAGGAGACATATTTTAAGAAACCTATAATATGGGCACATTCCAAACATTGTATAATAATCAGAGGAGACAATGTCAACCTAAAGATCCTAAAAAGAAGATCAGGTCACCATAAATGTATTGATTACCAGGTTGATGCCATTCCCACAAGCCTTCCCATGCCCATACTCCACAAAGAAGAGCCTATACCTGAAAAAGTTCATCTCATTCTCAAGACAACTGCATTCTACTCTGAAAATGCATACCCTTCACTTTCTTTAATAAACTTCTGTCTTTGCTACTGAAACCTGACTCATTCTTAACTCTCCCTCTCCCCTACTGGGGATTGAATCTATGGGTGCTTTACCACTGAGCTATATCCATGGTCCTTTTTATTTTGTTTATTCATTTGTTTTTTGAGACAGGTTTTGCTAAGTTGCTGAGGCTGGCCATTAACTTAGGATGCTTCTGCATCAGCCTTCAGAGTCACTGGGATTATAGGCATACTCCATTGAGCCAGTCTCTTATATTCTTTTCCGCAACAAGTCAAGAACCTGGAAGGTCCCAGTAAAGGTCTTCTCTGCTGATGGAGAGACTTCCTCAAACCTTTTATGCGGTGACAGTAATGTGGTAACAGTAATATATAAAGAAAAATAAGATGTGTAATTTATTAAAGAAAAAAAAATAAATTCCTTGTCATAATCAACTCCCCGAATATTTTGAAGTCTTTTCAAAGGAGAATGGCCAGTTTAGGGAAAGGGGCCAAAATGTGGTTCAAGATTCTTCCCAGACTTGACGTTAAAGGCGTGTGTTTGCTTATCCCCTAAGTGGCCATTTTGTACATCTACAAGTTCACTGTCAGGAATATAGGAAAAAAGGTTGCCCACTTTCCCTACCAGCGGTGTTTGATGGAAACAGGCACATCTCTGGAGTTACTGTTATTATGTTTTGAAGGGTTTGGAGAACACTGATTAATGAAGCAGTTTCTGATTGATGGGGGAAAAAAAACCTCAGTTATGGTCATCTATCCTTGCTAGAAAATTATGCAATGTGTTATGTAGCAGTGTGTTACTGTAATACCAGATTCGTGGGACCCCAATAGACCTCCAGGAGCTGAATCCGATGCAATCACACAAGAGTCTTTATTGCAAGCTTGAGCCTGGACTCACAACCATTTCCAACACAGCGGTCTGAGGAGTCAGTCCCGCCCCTTAATTCAGTGAGGATTTATAGGTTTTGGGGGGATACTCTACGTGCCACAACATCACAGAGCAAATCATTTCATACTGTGGGAAAATCAAACGACAACTCTTAACATTGATTAGCACATTCACTGGCAGGAACAAGTTGGGTAAGGATGATTGGTTAGTTCAAGTGGTGGATAAATTTGAACTGGTTGGTTTCGGCCTCGAGGGGTTGCAAGAGTGTATATGCTAAACTTACAGGGTTGCCTGATCATGTTATCAATCACTGCTGGGAGTGCTGCTTGGTATTTTAGGTATTTTCCCTGTCTCACTCTGATTGGTTGTTGCTAAGGTCTGAAATTAGGCCTCAGGCATTCTTTTGGTCTTTTCAGGAACTTACATTTGCTGAGTCAAGGACATCTGGTAAGGACAAATGACTCAGCAGAGTAGCTATGTGCCTAGGAAAGGGTTTTCCAAGTACAAGGGCCACCTCCACCCCACCCCTTGGACAGGCCCTGCTCTGAGGTACAGGCTGGTATCTCAAAAATGGAGTCAAATCAGTTTCTCATTACACAATGAATAATTAAAATGAAAAAGAGAGGGACTTGAGATGTGGCTCAGTGACAGAGCACATGCCTAGAATGTGCAAGGCCGTAGGTTCAATCCCCAATACCATAAATAAGAACTGAGGAGCAGCATGCAGTGGTGCATACCTATAATCCAAGCAACTTGGGAGGCTAAGGCAGGAGGATTGCAAATTTGAAACCAGTTTCAGCAACTTAGTGAGTCCTTAAACAACTTAGGGAGACCCTGAAAAGGGCTGGTGATGTGGTTCAGTGGTTACATGCCCCTGAGTTCAATCCCTAGTACCAAAAAAAAAAAAAAAAGTACTGGGTAAATTGTTGGAAGCACATAAAACTTTTAAAATAATAATAATAATAATAATTAAAAATCCAGCTAACAATGAAAAAAATAAAAATAATCTACAACCCACACCTTCACAGTTGAAGTCTATCTCTCTCTTGCACCTCCCTGCCAGTCTCCAAACCATATGCAGAGCATACCTCTCAGTCACTACACCACAGAATGCCCCCTCTGATACATAAATATGATCATCCCATACTCCTCCATCTAACATCCTCCAATGGTTTCCTACCATTCTTGTAATTAAGGTTTAGTTCTTCAACCCTTCTTCCAGAAGCCTTTATAAAGGAATGACCCAGCATTGATTCCTAAGGTGGCTCCTCTGCACTTCCCCTGCTCCCTGCTAATGCTGTGACTCTAGGCTATAGTCATACTGACCACTCAATATCCCAAAGCTTTTTACCACCTCCCACTAAATGCCATGTACTGTGTCTGTTCATCTAGAAGTCTCTTTTGCAGTAAGCCACATAAGAATGGAAAGAGGATATGCATTTCTCATAGAAAATCTCAGTAAATTTTGTGTGACTAGCTGATGACAAGACATGGTTGAAGACAGAAAAGTCAAATTCACCAAAAAAATTCATTTTCTAAATATTGCTTGTATATAGACCAGAGGTCAGTCAGCTACAGCCTATAAGACAAATATGATCAGCCCACTGTTTTGTAAGCAAAAGTTTTATTAGGACACACAGCCATATTTATTCATCGTGCATTGTTTTTGTTTGTTTGTTTGTTTGTTTTGTTTTGTTTTGTGTTTTGGTACTGGGGATTGAACCCAAGGGTACTTAACAACTGAGCCACATCCCCAGCCCTATTTTATATTTTATTTAGAGACAGGGTCTCATTGAGTTGCTTAACACTTCACTTTTGCTGAAGCTGGCTTTAAACTCTCCATCCTTGGGCTCCAGCCTCCCAAGCCACTGGGATTATAGCATGTATCAAGTGCCCAGCTCATTATGTATTGTTTGTAGCTGATTTCATAGTATGACAGCAGAGGTGAGTAGTTTGCATCTCTAAGACAGTTACTAAAGCTTAAAATGTTTTCTATCTGGCCCGTTAAAAAAACACTTTGCCAGCTCCTGATCTAGACCTAAAAAGAGAATAAATAAATAAATTTTATTTCAAGTTTCCAAAGTCCAGCAAATATTAGGAGGGGAAGGGAAAACTGAAAGCTACTAGCTGGGTGATGTTCTCTTAGTACAAGGTATCTTCACTGTCTTAGCTTCCCAATGTTACAATTCTCCTGGCTCTTGAGACGAGGGAAAGAAGGCCACAAGAAATGCAAGTCCCATCAACAGAACTGACTGATATTCAGTGCATATACAGCAAAAGGATAAGAAAAGTAAATCAGGACAGAAAAGCTGGGCTGAGTCACCCATTTTAATAAAAGTCCATCATAGAAATTTAAAATGAATTCTGAGTCACCCAACACTGTTTGTCAAATGGGTGATAAAAAGAACCAGTTATAAAAGCCAAAATGGATATCTGAAACAGCATAGTCCTCTTATATGAGGAAAAAACAAAGTACGTCCCTCCTTAAAAAAGTGTGACTGCCACAATGTGTCCTTTGAAAATTCATTTTTCTAAACTTCAATGAACTTCATGGTTGGGTAACATTTTAAAATCCTCGCCAATATTCAATGGCTTAATTTCCTGAGCTCAGAAAACGTTGTGGTAAGGGAAATAAAAATAATTACCATTACTACTTCTGCAACTATACTTTTTTGTTGTTGTTCCTAGATTGAATACAGGAACTCATGCATACGAAGCACATGTGCAACTTAACTATTTCTCTAGCCCTGCAATAAGACTTTTGAACTGAACATAATGCAGGAGATCACCTATTTTCCCTTCTGAAATACAAAACACAAAAATCAGCATGTATTAGAAATTTATTAAATCACATATCAGATCAGAAAAATAAACTCAAAATATGCTTAAACATGGAAATCTCAAAGCATACTTAAACCAGGCATGGTGGTGCATGCCTGTAATCCCAGTAGCTTGGAAGGCTGAGGAGAATCACTAGTTTAAAGCCAGCCTCAGCAAAATGTGAGGCACTAATAAGCAACTCAGTAAGACCCTGACTCTAAATAAAATACAAAATAGAGCTGGAGGTGTTGTTCAGTGGTCAAGTACCCTTGAGTTCAATCCTTGGTACCAAAAAAAGAAAAAACTCAAAGCATACTTAAAACACATATGCTCAAACACATATGTAGAAAAACTTGGGGCTAGGGTTATAACTTAGTAGTAGAGCACTTGCCTAGCAAGTGTGAAGAACTGGGTTCAATTCTCAGCACTACATAAATATAAATAAATAAAATAAAGATATTGTGTCCATCTAAAACTAAAAAATATATGTAAAAAAGGAAAAACTTGGATACTAATTGCTACAAGATTTAGTTACACAAACATTCACTAAGTGGTAATAGGATAAATTGTAGAGATAAAAAGAAACATGACAGTAATTTTCAAAATCACAGAATCCAGAAAAATAATAATTTTTAAAATATATAATAAAAACTTTCTACTTCACACAGAACTATCTTAACTACAAACACAGAGGACATAATTTGGTATCATACAATCAATCCTGTGGTTAAAAGCAATTACTAGCCAGGCACCATGACACACACCTATAATCTCAGCTACTCAGGAGGCTAAGGCAGGAGGACTGCAAGTTGAAGGCCAGCCTCAGTGTAATTTTTGAAACCATGTCTCAAAAATACAGAAAAAGGGTTGGGAATATAGCTCAGTGATAGAGTATCCCCGAATTCAATCCGCAGTACTGTAAGAAAAAGAAAGAAAGGAAGGAAGGAAAGAGGGAGGGAGAGAAGAATGATTGATTAAAGAAATTATTTTGCTTGAATATCTTTATTTAAAAAATATTAATACAAGAAAAATTTTCCAAAACCATATAAGTGGTAAGTGTACAATCCTCAAAGAATGAAATCAAGTTTAAAATGTCTTAATATATTATCTACTTATAGTTTTTATAAAATAAATCCATTTTATAACTAAGCATAAAACTAGATGAAAGTGGATCTTAGTTAAAACTTAGCAAATTTCTTCCTAGTGATATTTTTTAATTATTCCCATCATAATTTCACCCCATGAGAATTATCCAAGTAATAATATGAAACTTATTCCATGTAAAAGAGTTCTTTGAAAGAGAAGAGCAATGCTACATAGCAAATCAATCTCCAGTCCTTTCTGGTTCCTGTCTCTGTCTTAAGAATTCTGGGGGCTGGGGTTGTGGCTGAGTGGTAGTGCGCTTGGCTAGCATGCCTGACGCACTGGGATCAATTCTCAGCACCACATACAAATAAATAATATAAAGATCCATCAACAAATAAAAAATATTTTTAAAAAAGAGAATTCTGGGGGCTGGGGATGTGGCTCAAGCGGTAGCGCGCTCGCCTGGCATACGTGTGCCCCAGGTTCGATCCTCAGCACCACATACAAACAAAGATGTTGTGTCTGCTGAAAACTAAAAAATAAATATTAGAATTCTCTCTCTCTCTCTCTCTCTATCTATCTATCTCTATCTATCTATCTTTAAAAAAAAGAGAGAGAATTCTGATGAAACAAATGTCTTTATTCTTCGGTGAGGTGTTAGAGAAAGTTGTAATCTTTCATTCCTTCATGCCATGTTATTTATAAAGTATGTCCTACACACATATATACACAAAGCTAAATAAGCTAGTCCTATGTCAATATGTCCCAACTCCATAGACAAAACTAGGGAAATTAACCACTATGGAATGGTCATGGGAATGACATCAGGTAGGCAGGCATGACGTGTGCACCTTCACGATTTGCAGTTACTTCCCCATAGCTTTTCTTATTCCTTCCATTTCCATTCCACTCTGTCCATAAAGATGTGGGGGAGCAAGGGTTGGGGCAAGAATATGGTAAGTAGAGCAGTAAAATCAAGAATAGTAAATAGAATAAGAAAGGAGGATGGCAATGAGCCCAGAAGCAGAGACCAAGAGCGAGTCAATTCCCAAGCTAATTAATTCCCAAGCAAATCCATATTCCATCACATCTTCTTTCCCTCCCTCCAAGTGTTTTCATGATTATTGAACATAGGTAACTCTTGATCATTCAAAGACAATACACTCAATAGATCTCCAGTTTTTCCTCTTTATGGTCACCCTGGATTCCTGACAGCCTTCTTCTTCACAAAACCCAAGACATTTTGTTGAATGGCTATTCCAGATTCTGTGATAGGAACTTACTTGAAAGACAATAATTAAAAGTAATAATTGTTAATAATCATAAGTGCCATGGATTGTGTTAAATGCCTTGATTAATTTCATTTAATCTTCAAGACACCTCCAGAAGTAGACATTATTACACACAAAAATTTTAATGTGACCTGCCTGTGATCCTAGCTACTAGGAAGGTAATTCAGCAAGTATCTATCTCATAAATAAATGTTTTTTTTAAAAAAAGGACTGGTGCTGTATAGCTCAGTGGTAGAGCATCCTGGGTTCAATTCCCAGTACAAGAACAACAACAGAAAAGCAACAACAAACCCTGTGCAAGATAGATGCTGCCTGCAGAAGAAAGGGACAAACTAAATATAAACTAAACTAAACACAGAATGCCTGGGACACTTGTGAACAAGCAACTGTTTGTTAAAAACACAAAATCCCATTTGAATTTGACCTGAAAGACATCTCTTTTGAGCGTCATCTATGATATTGGGATAGTGGGATAAGAAGAAAGAAACAAAAATCAGAGCACATTATCTGCCTCTACACAGCAATATGTAAAGGGGTTCCATATATTTTCCAGCTCTTAGAATAAATGCATTGATAAAGCATCGACCTTAAAAGTAAATCCTAGGGCTGGGAATATAGCTTGGTTATATGTGAGATCCTGGGATCCATCCCTAGTACTGCACCCACCTCCCCTGTTCCCCCACAACCACTGCCAGAAAAAAAAAGAGAATCTGGTAGAAACTGGGAGGCAGATGTCATTCAGACTCAGGGGAGTAAAACATGAGGTATAATATTGACTAATTTCATAAAGTAAGTGGGGCAGCAAGAGAGATTATCCAAAGTTGATGGAACAAGAGCAAAAAAACTACAGGCATATATTTAAAATTCAAAGAAAGATTACTAAAGAGAAACTAAAAAAGGCAATATTAACTATATTATAAAGAACAGAGAGGGATAAGACATGGCTATAACTGAGCTAAATCCTCATCTCTGACAGCCAGAAGGCAATGGCAATGTTAAGAATGTTATCAGCAAATGTAAATACCCCAAGGTCCACAAGAATAGGGAGTAAAACCAGGCTGGGGTAGGGAGCAGGGATTAAGACTAAAAGTGGGAGGGTAGGGCAAGGAGCAGGGCCTGCTGCTTGTCGTGTAGCACACTTGCTTTTTAACCATGTGGATACAGAAATTAGGAATTTTTCTAAATTCTTAAAATTAAAACATAAAATAAACTGAGTCAAATTGAATGAAGAGATTTCAGTTTAAATCTACTTTTGTCACTTCATTAACATAGATCTTTGCAACCTGCCTAATGGAATAGGTTTACCATGTTGTTATGAAATGAATTCCAATAAATAAAATCTTACATTTTACCAGTGGCTTCCATGCTGAGATTAGAAGTAACTGTAAAAAACTTTTTAATTTGAATCCATCCCATTTATTGATTCCTGATTTTAATTCTTGCAATACAGAAGTCTTATTAAGGAAGTTGGGGCCTAATCCCACATGACGGAGATTAAGACCTATTTTTTCTTCAATTAGACACAGGATCTCTGGCTTTATTCCTAGATCCTTGATCCATTTTGAGTTGAGTTTTCTGCACAGTGAGAGATAGGGATTTAATTTCATTTTGTTGCATATGAATATCCAGTTTTCCCAGCACCATTTGTTGAAGAGGCTATCTTTTCTCCAATGCCTGTTTTTGGTGCCTTTGTCTAACACAAGATAATTGTAATTTTGTGGGTTAGTGTCTGTGTCCTCGAGAGTCTACATCTTGGGAATAAATTTTTACCCCTCACACATCAGATAGAGCACTAATCTCTAGGGTATATAAAGAACTCAAGAAGCTAAACACCAAAAAAACAAATAATAAATGGGCCAAGGATCTGAAGAGACACTTCTCAGAAGATGATGTACAGTAAGTACATCAACAAATACATGAAAAAATGTTCATCATCACTAGCAATTAGAGAAATGCAAATCAAAACCACTCTAAGTTTTCATTTCACTCCAGTCAGAATGGCAGCTATTATGCGTACAAACTATAATAAGTGTTGGCAAGGATGTGGGGGGAAAGGTACAATCATACATTGCTGGTGGGACTGCAAATTGGTGCAGCCAATATGGAAAGCAGTAGCAAGATTTCTTGGCAAACTGGGAATGGAACTACCATTTGACCCAGCTATCTCTCTCCTCGGTCTATACCCAAAGGACTTAAAAACAGATATCACAGGGACACAGCCACATCAATGTTTATAGAGCACAATTCACAATAGCCAAACTGTGGAACCAACCTAGATGCCCTTCAATAGATGAATGGATTAAAAAAAAATGTGGCGTATACACACAATGGACTATTAGCAATAAAAGAGAATAAAATCATGGCATTTGCAGGTAAATAGATGGAATTAGAGATGATAATGCTAAGTGAAGTTAGCCAATCCCCCAAAACCAAATGCCAAATGTTTTCTCTGATATAAGGAAGCTGATTCATAGTGGGGTAGGGAGGAAGAACATGGGAGGAATAGATGAACTCTAGATAGGGCAGAGGGGTGGGAGGGAAAGGGAGGAGCCCAGGAGTTAGAAATGATGGTGGAATGAGTTAGACATCATTACCCTAAGTACATGTATGAAGACACAAATTAGTGTGAATATACTTTATATACAACCAGAGATATGAAAAATTGTGCTCTATATATGTAATATGAATTGTAATACACTCCACTGTCATATATAAATAAAAATAATAAAAAGATTATACACTAAAAAAAGAAGTAATATCTATAAGGAAAACAAATGTCAGCTAAAAAAAAATCTGGTCTAAAAACTATCATTTAATACTATATTTACCATATTTAAAATAAAAACAACTTGCTGCAAGTCAATATTATACACAAAAATGTTTCAAAAATATACAGCAAAATGTCTGTATATATACAATCAGCCCTCCATTTGTGGGTTCTGCATGGGTAGATTCAACAAACCTTGAATTAAAAATTTTTTTAAAAAACTGTATCTGTACTGAACATGTACAAACTATTTTATCATTCTTCCCTTAACAATTTGGTATACTAACTATTTACATAGCGTTTACATTCTATTAGACATTATAAGTAATCCAAAGATGATTTTTTTTTTTTTAAAACATTGGACACAATGTCTTTATTTACTTTTTTTATGTGGTGCTGAGGATTGAACCCAGTACCTCACACTTGCGAGGCGGGCGCTCTACAACTGAGCTGCAGCCCCAGCCCTCAAAGATGATTTTAAGTATACAAGAAGATGTGCATAGGTTAGATAAAAATATATAAGACACTTTAGCATCTGCAGAATTTGGTATTGTGAAAGGTCCTGGAACAAATTCCCAGCAGATACTGAAGATCAACTGTATATATGTATATTCTCTCAAAGCTGAAAGATGTGTCATAGCTTTTATTGTTTCTCAGGAAAAAAACTGTGTGTGTAGTATTGAATAAATGAATTCTAAGTATTCTTCCTGCTCTGAAAAAAAAAAAAATGAATTCAAGCAAAAATAATCACTTCCTTTATTTACTTTTGTCTTGGCTATTGGTGACAATGAGTAGGGTGCATTTCATTAGTTTTCTTATTGGGTTTGTTCTTGATTTTGATCAATAACATCTTTTAGCAAGTTCAAGATCTTGTTTTACTCTTTCATGGCTTAAATTTTTGTCTTCCATGTCTTAAAATCGAGCTTTACTCACCTATTCATCCAAACCTATGCATATTTACATACACACAAGGAGCTCTTGCCCATTGGTAAACATGTGAATCACCTCATATTTACCAAAATCAGCAGATCTGGCTGGGTGCAGTGGTGTGCAACTGTAATCTCAGCAATTTGGAAGGATAGGGCAGGAGGATTGCAAATTTCAGGCCAGCCTTGGCAATTTAGCAAAGCCATATCTCAAAATAGAACTAAAAAGGAGTTGGGGATACAGCTAAGTATTAGAGCACCCTAGGGTTCAATCCCTAGCCCCTCCAAACCAAAAACACCAGTCTCAGCAACTTAGCAAGAACCTGTTTCAAAAAAACGGGGAAGGGGGCCACAAGGGTGCTGGGGATATATAGTTCAGTGGGGGTTTTAATCATTAGCACTGCAAAACAAAAACAAAAAATAACACATCAGCAGATCTGCCAAAATCAGGTCAGTCCAGCGCCAAAAATATGAAAATAAGTATATTTCACTAGACAGGAATTTGAGATCAGTGTATGAAGAATTAAGTAGCCATAAACTGTTGAGAACCACAGCCGAAGGGGCCCCAGCAAACTTCCAGCTGCCAGCTGATGATTGGCTCACAGCGGCCCCAGCAAACTTCTAGCTGCCAACTGATTGGCTCCTCTGCGGTGATGCTCATTGGGTTGTTTCCCTGCCCTTTCAGACCACAGAGCTGCTCATTGGGGGACTTTTTTTGGCTCTGCCCACCTGACCCAGCCAATCGGCCTCAAGAGCAGGAGGGGGGGGGGAGGGGGGGGGGGCAGGGGGGGGGGTAGGTTGAGAGGCTTGTGGGAAGCCGGTGGTGGCAGTTGGGCTCTGAGGGTTTTTCCTGAGGAGCTGTGTGGTGTGGTGTGTGTGTTCTAAAAATAAAGTTCGTTTCTTTGGACAAGTGGCTCCTGAATTGTGCCCAACCAGACTGCGGCAATAAACTCCTGCAAAAATGGTTCAGGTCAAGTAAACATGCATAATTTTTGTGATATCAATAAATAGTATGATATTTAACATAGTTATGACTAAAGAAATCCTAGAAAACCGTGTCAATAGATAATCAACAATTATTCAAGATAAGTGTGGTTAACCTGAAAACATCTGATGAACATAACATAGAAAAAAGGATCTCACTGTAAATACATAGAGGAAAAGCAATATTCAGGGGACCATATACTGGACTTCTATTCTCATATAAGAGGTAATGACCCTGGGCCCTTGCTCAGTGATAGGTTGAAGACAGGCATGCTTCTCCACAAGTGGCATGGCAATGGCCTGAAACTGCTGAGGGATTAAAAAAAAACAAAAAAAAACACACACACAAAAAAAAACAACCACAAATGCAAAAGGCAAATGTGAGTATACTAGCAGAGAAAGATAAGATTAATAGTTTCTGGATCCCTGAACCACTTGGAAATAGAATGAAGTACTAGGACATTCATTATGCTCCTTTATTTTTTTATTTTTTGGTACTGGGGATTGAACTCAGGGGCCCTCAACCACTGAGCCACATCACCAGCCCTTTTTATATTTTGTTTAGAGACAGTGATTCACTGAGTTGCTTAGCATCTCCCTAAATTGCTGAGGCTGCCTTTGAACTCATGATCTCCTACATCATCAGCTTCTGGAGCCGCTGGGATTACAGGTATGGGTCACCTAGCCCCAGCTATTAGGCTCTTAAAGGATGACATTGTTTATTTCTACCAGTCTTTTTGATGGCAGTCCTTGTTATCCTTTTAAGTATCCTAGTTCTAATTTTGATCATCTGAGAAAACCAACATCATTCTACTCTGCAAAAAGAAGAAAGAGCTCATGTTTGTCATGGAATAAACTATTATGAAAAAAATAAAAAGAATTTAATTCAAGAAAAGTGTATAACAAACACAATTTCTGTCCTCATATTTTCCTCCTAAAATGGACCAGTCTTCTCCATCCCCAGCAAATGGCACAACCATCCATTTGCCCAGTTTTTCAAACCCAAAGCCATGAAGTCATCCTTGATTTCTTCTTTTTCTTTGGTCCTCACATCTGACCCGCTTGAAGTCTGACCTACCAGAAGTCCCATCAGAGCCACCTCCAGAATCCATCCTGAAATAAAACTCTCTATCTCTCTGGCCACCATTCTACCCCAAACTATTTCCACTACCTTCTGTTCAAGTACTACAACAGCCCAGCTGGTTTTCCTGCTTTTACTTCAGTCCCTATACCGTAGTATCCAAAGACTAGGCAGAGTGATCTGCATGAAATATAAAGCAAATAATTTTTCTTTCCCCGTGCAAATTCTTCCAAAAGCTCCCACTTTCAGATTAAAAAAACAAAACAAAAAAAACTACATAATCCTTCCATTGATTTCCCCCCCCCCGCCCCCCTGGGGATTTAACCCAGGGGTACTTAACCATGAGCCACATTCCCATTCCTTTTTATTTTTCATTTTGAGAAAGTCATATGCTAAGGGTCTTGCTAAATTGCTGAGGCTGGCCTAGAACTTTCAAGAACTCAACCTCCTGAATCCCTAGAATTATAGGAGTGTATCACCAAGCTGGCTTTTCCATGGATTTCAAGACACTGTTATTCTAGCTCCTGAGACCTTTCTGTCCCTGTCTCACTTAGCTTCTCTCATGCTCTGCCCCATATAGGTCATGCTTGTGCTCCTTTGTGGCACTATGAATTTATCTGGAGCTGCCTGGAATGATCTTACCTCATATCTGGCCTCATGGGTCCCCAGAGAGACTCCCTTCTGCATTCACTCTATCCCACCCCATTCTGCAAGCAAGTTATTCAGGTTATTTCCTTCATAGCACTTTTTATGATCTAATAAAAAAAATTAACCTATGCTTTCATCTGTTACTTCATTCCCCCACATTGGATAGGATATACATTTCCAGAGAACAGGAATCTCACTTCTCTTGCTTGCTAATGTATCTAAGAATCCTAAAACACTGCCTGTGAGAAATTCAAGAAAAACTGAATCTCACCTGGACACACCGGCCTATGGCTGTAATTCCAGCCCAGCTACTCAGGAACTGGGGCAGGAGGCTTTTAAAAAGTTCCATAGCAGCCTTGGCAAGTTCAAGGACAATCCTGGTTAACTTGCAAGACCTTACCTCAAAATAAAAAATAAAAAGGGCTAGGAGATGTAGCTCCACGGTAAAGCACTCTGGTGTTCACCCCCAGTGCCCCTCCCCTCTGCCAAAAAAAAAAAGAAGTTGAATCTCCAACAAGGGTCCCAAGTGGTACACTGTGCCTAAAATTTTATGAACTCTGTGTTCTTGGAGGAACCCTGATCTTTGTGGCCCTTACCTTGGTGGCATTTTACTGTTTGGATAAACAGGTTCCTATCCTATGGAAAGTCATATTTTGCTGCTGAGACCTACAGTCATAGCAAGTATCAATCAATTAGGACTGGTCAGGATGACTATCCTTCATTTACATAAAACTAATCAATCAGGATTAAGCTTCAAGCATACCTCATTTGCATAGGCAGTGGGAGCTGGGGCAGGAACTTTCTCTAAAATACTCCCTCACCCAACCTAGTTCCTTCTAGATATACTTTCCTTTTTTAGTACCAATGGCTGCTTCTTCCCGGTTTGCAAACTTTTGGGGGGACTGTGGGAATGGGGGATAGTTGTTGCTGGGGATTGAACCCAAGGCCTCACACAAGTTTAGCAAGAGACCTTTGGCTGAGCCACACCCACCACATACCACCACCATTCATTCCCCTCCCCCCTTTTTTTATACAGTCTTGTTAAATTGACCAGGCTGACCTCAAACTTATGTTCCTGCTGCTTCAGCTTCCTCAGTACCTGGGAGACTGAGGGGTTGGCTACCACACCAGGCTATTTTCTTTCCTTGCGTCTTCCCCTTTCTTTTCTTTTCTTTTTTTTTTTTTAATTTAAATAAGGCCTCCCATTTTTCTTGTATTTTATTGTGATTTTTGTTATACCTGTCACCTAGAATACATTTAATAAATATTTGTAAATAAATTAATATGTTTACATAAACTATTTGTCTTTTAAAGTTCTTAAAAACTTAAAAAATGTCAGTAACATTTTTCTATATTTCTATATTTCATATTTTCTATATCATTTAATAATCCAAAATGGTAGGGCCTAAAAATGTATATTATAACATGGGACTAAAATCAGAAGGCCTGGGCTGGGGCTGGGGCTCAATGGTAGAGTGCTCACCTAGCATGCATGAGGCACTGGGTTCGATCCTCAGCACCACATAAAAATAAAAAATAAAGATATTGTGTCCACCTAAAACTAAAAAATAAATATTAAAAAAATAATTTAAAAAATCAAAAGGCTTAATTGAAGTAGACCAATCCACAAACTGTACCTATAACATCCCCATATCAAAATTCTTCTTGGACTGGGGTTGTAGCTCAGTGGTAGAGTGCTTGCCTTGCATGCCTGAGGCCCTGGGTTCGGTCCCCAGCACTACATAAAAATAAACAAATAAAGATATTGTGTATCCATCTACAACTAAAAAGAATATTTAAAAAAAAAAAAAAATTCTTCTTGCTAGCCATGAGTGGTAGAGTATGCCTGTAGTGCTAGAGCATCCAAGCAATTTGGGAGGTTGAGACAGGAGCATGGCAAGTTTAAGGCCAATCTGGGCAATTTAAGGAGACCTTGTCTCAGAATAAAAAATAAAAAGGGCTAGGGATATGGCTCAGTGATAAGTGCCTCTGGGCTTAATCCTCAGTACCAAAATAAAAAATCAAAACAAAAACTTTTACTTTGATTACAGAGGGATGAGGGGCAGGTACTGTTAGAAAGGAAACAAAGGTAGGGGATGGGAAAGGTGCCAATGTGAGTTTATTCCTATGGGCACTCCTTCTTGAAGGGCACCTGACTACAAGAGAATTGTTGGTGAGGAATGCTCCCAAAAGCTACTTTGTATAATCAGCAGAGAGACTAATTATCACAAACTTCTCTCCCTAGACATAAGCACATTCCTTCCACCCACTATTGATACCTAAGTCTTCATAACCCCCTGTATTGTTACTTCTCTAGGTTTTAAAGAGAATCTTTGACTGTGTCCCATAAATGTATGGTTCTGTTGCTGAACTGCTACTTAAATGTATTTTAAAAGGCTCTGAGAGTACCTTTAATTGATTAGTTTGTGTACAGTTTGGTGGAGAGAGGAGAGAATAAATGAATATGGTAAGGAGAAAATGAAATGACATCAAACTGGGGGCAGAAACTCCATTTTGAGGAGTTCATTGTCTAGAATATTAAGGGATTTATTTGTGTATTTAACTCATTATGCCACACCCAACTGTCCCCCAGAATAACACAGTTTAAAAAAAAAATTACTAATCTCTAAAATAAGGATGAAATAAGGCGAGATTGAAGAAGTAAGCAGGATAGGATAGTGGATTTTAAGAAAGACAAAGTCTAGGGGTAATAGCACAGTGGTGGATCACTAGCCTAGCATGCGGAAGACCCTGGATTCACCCCCAGCACCACAAAAACAAACACATAATTAAAAAAAAAAAAAAAAAATTAAAGAGAAAAATAAGATTATAGCCTAGGTACTATAATCCCACATTTATTAACTGATGAGACTATTTACTTCTGAGATTTAATAACAGAAAATGTAGTTAACTTGGGAATAGTTTTAATCAAAAAGCAAGTGCTAGACATAGCTAGCATTTGCCTTTCTCTGTACTATATTTATTATAATTCCAACTTGCTAAATTGATATGTCTTCCAGAACATAGTCCCACAACACTTAACACACCATAGTCCTCCTATTCTGTCTCTACAATAACACAGATCTCTCAAAGAAGAGAGGGGAGGAAAAAAAAAATTTAATTATCCAATTTTTCCAATAGGAGGAAAAGATCTACCTAGCAGTGACTAGCCACAAGATTATTAAAAAAAAAAAAAAAAAGAAAGAAAATAAAAAAAGACTGCACAGGAAATATTTTAAATTAATCTTAAGAATGAATCTTCGCAAGTCACAGCATAACCTGGAGTTTTTTTTTGTTTTTTTGTTTTTTTTCAGATGGGAAGAAGCAAGAAGACCTCAGAATATTTTATACAATTTATTTTGCTAATACTGAAGGGAAATCAAACAAGACTGCAGGTTGTAGTTAGTAAAGAAGATGAAGAAGAGGCAAATGTAGATACTTTACTATTTACTATCACATTTTTACCTCAGCCTCTGTTCATTTTCACTATCCTTTAAAACTCCCTATTATTTCATTCCCTGAATCACAGCATATATGTTGAAGAAAGCTCTTAAGAGAGGACAGTTGGCAACAATGGAACAAATGTAATTAACTCTTGTGGATGAGAACTCCCCTCAAGTACTCAAATCCTGGGCTCTGCACAAGTGAATCAACCAGACTTTGCATTTTCTTACAAGAAATTCACATGTATCTTATGTATCACAACCCATGTAATACATGTACCACATACCTGAGAAAGATCAGCAGTACTGTGGCTTGACAATGATAATCCAGCTGTGCTGATGTTTATTATGAATTATGGATATACCTTTCAAATTACTGTTCTGCAGTATTAATTCCTGGTGAAGGTGAGCTGGGGGAGAAAGCAGACAATGCTGCTTCATGATAATATTTAGTAAAAAAATGAGATGGGAATGCATTGAAACAGCATTCTAGAGACCATGGAAACCTGTGGCCCCAGGGAACGGTACTTTGTCCTATGGAGCTGCTTCTGAAGGAATGCCTATGACCAGCAAAGTCAGAAATACTGACTTACAGCCACTCTTAAATCTCCCTGATGGGCTGGGGTGTAGCTCAGTGGTAGAACACTTGCCTAGCGTCTGGGTTCAATCCCCAGCCTCACCAAAAATTTTTTTAAATGTAATCTTAAAATCATTGCTGACTAGAGCAGGCTAGAAAACTACTGAGTGGCCATCTGTTATGAAAAAGTTTGGCAAATGTACTTAATACTCTATAGTCAAAAAGAAAAGCATGGAAAACAGACAAACTGAGCTTTTGAGTGGCCCAGGAGAGGAAGGCTTGTGTCACATGTGTTCATAAGTTATAAGGTGACTGGCAGACACATATCACAATTGTTCATTTCAACTGCAATCCACCTCACAAACAGAAGTGAATTCTCCTACTTACATCAAATGGAGCAGAACTTGACTGTGCATTCTGATTACATGGTTCCCTGAAGCAGTCACTAAAAGGAAGTAAAAGACCCATGGCAATGATCCGTGAGCAAAATTTCTCTGCTTCTTCTGGAGGCCCGTTCTCTTGCTGGCTGAACAGCTTCTCCAGCAGAGTTCGCCCTGCGGATGAAACACGGTCATTAGGCGGGAATACTGGTAGATCACCTGGCTAGTAGCTCTCCAGGGAAGGGAGGAAGCAAACACAGCAGCACCGTTTCCAAGACTACTGACATGCGCAGAAAGGAGCCTCTCAAACCCGGCAAAACTGCGATCTGAGGCCTGAGACACCACATAGGAAAGGGCAGCAGGGGGTTCCTCTCCCATCCCAATAAATAACTCCTACCTTGAAAAGGAATGCCCCAAGTTACCAGCTGTACATCCTTCCTCTAAATGAACACCCTCCCCTTTTAGATTTAATTAGCAATTCTACTTTCTTTCTTTCTTTCTTTCTTTTTTTTGTTTACCGTTAAGAGAGTTCTCTAAGCAAGCCCTTAGTAACCCAAAGAGCCACCATTTCGGCTTAGAAATGTCAGTGACTGACATTCATAGTCTCAGACCTGGCAATGGGGTAGGATGAGGAATGAAGACACTAACCAGACAGGCAAAGACAGCTACCCATGAAAAAGGAATGAGAGTTTTCTAAGGAAATTGCTTTCAAGTGCTTCTCGGAAGTGTAATTCTATAATGAGTCTAGATTTAAGGGACTTTTATTATTATTTCCCTAAAAGAGACAGAAGAAGAGAGATACAGTGAGAGGACACCGGCCAAGGACCCTAGAGGACATGTGTCCCCCCTTCCAAGGTTCTCAATCTTGGCTGTGTTAGCAAAAGAAGATGAGGTTTTGATAAAAAGGAAAAAGAAGGTTTACTGATTTGCTACCAAAGGAGAAACATAGGAGACTCCTGTCCCAGAGGCTGTGATTCTGCCCATCAGGGAGAACACAGAGTTTTTAAAGACTCACTCCTGGTGTTCCTGTGGGGGAATGTGATTCACTTGTTAATTTGGGAGATAGTGATTTCTTAAGATGTTTCTGGCCCTATCCCAGAAGTCTGAATTACTTTGTTCCTATGGTGGGTGTGTGCTGTAAAGCAGATGAATGGGAAAAAAGGTAATCTTGTTCCCCTGCCCCCAGGTTGTGGAAGGAGAGAGGGAGAAGAGGAAAAGAAAACATGCTCATTTTACAATCAGCCTCAATGGGAGATCAGCAAGGGTTATATTTGAAGTATGAGGTGGGTCACCATTACATTAGATCACCTGGGGAAAACAGAATTGTTGAAAGCCTGGGTATTTTATTGGTCAACAGTTGATTTTGCCAGATGTGAGAACCATAGATGCAATTCCTAATCTATTTTTGACATTACTAACTCTCTATTCTTCAAAAATGTATGTACCTTGTGTCTGCATTCATAAACTACAGCAAAGAAAATGCAAAATCTCAGGGTCCCTTCCAGGGTCACAGCTGCTCCTCGGTTCTTGCACTAATGCTGTCCCTCCCTCTAATTTATAATTAGTTTATTATTTTTCAACTTTAGATAAAAATTACTGATCCAGAAAAGCCTTCAATGACCTCCTTCCATACCCTTTTGTAACCCTTAATAAAAGCTCCTTTAGATAACGATTTTAATTAATGAAGTGATTGTGAAACCTTTTATTTTTTAAATGTCTATTTGTAACAATGGTCCACATTATGCTTTGAATATAGCCCTTGCTGCTCTGCCACTGTTGACTTCTTTTTAAAATGGACACATTTAATTCTCTTCCTCTCTCCTGGCTCCTCCCTATTCTCCCCACCCCACCCCAGCCCCAGCCCAATCTCAAGGGAAACAGGATTACCTTTCTTCCTGTTGTAGCCAGAGTTATCTGTCCTTGAGCACACACCCACCACTGGAACAAATTAATTCAGATTTTTGGGATAGCACCAAAAAATCACAGAAATGACTATCTCTGCCAGACACAGGGGCACACACCTGTAACACCAGTGAATGGGGAGGCGATTTCAAAGTCAGCCTCAGCAACTCATTGAGAGGCCCTAAGCAACTTAGTGAGACCCTGTGCCTAAATAAAATATAAAAAATGGGATGGGAATGTGGTTCAGTGGTTAAGTGCCCCTGGGTTCAATTCCCAGTATAAAATTAAATTGAAATAAAATAAAAGAATTGTTCATAGGTATACTTTTCTGGATTTAGTCAGGCTACCTATTATATATATATATATATATATATTACCTAGAGAAATTATCACCTCAATCAAGACAGTGAACATTTCCTTCAACCCCAAAGTTTTTAATGCCACTTTGTAAGCTTTCCCTATTTTTGCCTCTATCCCCAGAAAACCATTGATCTACATTCCATGAACATAGATAACTTTTTATTTTATAGGGTTTTATGTAAATAAAATAGTCTTTTTTTTTTTTTNTGGTAGCATGGTGATTGAAAACCAGTCAGTTGCTTCTATAGCTTAAGCTCATAGCTGCTTCCTCTCCTGAACACATTTCTTGAAGTCTAGTGATAGAATCCATGAATTCTTAGTGGAAAAGATGGAGCAGAAAGTAAAGAAAAAATTATTAAAAAAAAAAAAAAAAAGAAAGAAAGAAAGAAAAGAAGAAATGACTATCTCCCAAATTAACGAGTGAATTATAACTCTGGACAGAACATATGGAATGTAACCTTTGAATCATCTCTTTAAAAGCTCATCTTGATGGGCAGAATCACAGACTCTGGAACAGGAAGGAGTCCCATGTGTTTCTCCTTTGCTAGCAAACAATAAACCATTTTCCTTTTTCTCAAAGCCATGTTCCATATTGTTTGATTGGCATCAGGGACAAGGACCAAACTTTCAGTAACAGTGTCTTACTTCAATTGTAAACTGACAGTTGGTATATATCCTGCAAATCTGGCCACTTGCATGTAAAAAGCATTGAAAAATATTTAGAGAAATTCTGGATGCATACAATGCTCTGACTCTGTGATGCAGATTCATTCACATCATGAGTCAGAATGTAGCAGAGGAATTGTCCTTCCACTTCTTCTGTCCCCATCCCCTGAGTCCTTTTGCCTTGTATTCTAAATTCTAAAGAGTGGCCTCACTGGGCTGGGGATGTGGCTCAAGTGGTAGCTCGCTCGCCTGGCATGCATGCGACCCAGGTTCAATCCTCAGCACCACATACAAACAAAGATGTTGTGTCCGCCAAAAACTAAAAAATAAATATTAAAAAAAGAGTGGCCTCACTTAAATAGTTCAGATAGTTCAAATATTAACTGCTGAAAAACCAGCCTCTACCTCAGAGCAAAGCCTGTCCAAGGAAGGGAGCTTGACCCTTGTCCTTGGAAAGACCTACAGAGCACTCCTAGGCACATACCCACCCTGCTGAGTTGTTTATCTACAAATAACAGGAGAGATCTGCTGTGTGAGGTGTCCCTGACTCAGTCAGGCTAGGTGGGGACCCATAGCAACCCCCTAGCAACCACCAATCAGCATGAGACAGGGAAAATATCTGGGATGCCAGATGACCCTCCCAGTAGTTTGTGGTGGTTGATAACATGTTGGGAAACCATGTAGTTCAGTTCAAATGAATCCCCCTCTTGTACTAACCAATCACCTTTACCCAACTTGTTCCCGCACAGTGAATGTGCTAATCATGTTTTAGAGATGTTTTATGATTTTCCCGAGGTGTGTGATGATTTGCTAAGAGATGCTATGATGTATGTGAAGTCCCTGCTTTCCCCCCAAGAGTGTATGAAACTGCTGCAAACCCTGGGCCTCTCAGCGTCACCAGTTGCTGTGTGTGCTCGCGGAGGACCGAGCTAGCTCGCAATAAACACCTCTTTGCTGTTTACATAGATCTTGGTCTATGGTGGTCTTTTGGGGGTCCTGAATTTGAACATAACACATCATGATAAAGAACCAATGCCTGAGGAAAGGGTGAATTTTTCTCACCTGTCAGCCTTTCTAGGGGAACTTAATTAACCTTGGGCCCCTACCTATTGGATTGTAAATAGCTGTCTCTAGGAGTTTGAATACTCCCTCTTGAAATGTAAACACCCATGTGTGAGGCTTTCAAGGCCAGAAATCCTATAGATGCCTGTGAAAAGAGTCATTTCTTCTTATACACATAAGTTTCTAAATTCTATAGGAATGTAGTTACATCATTTAATTGCTATGCCAACTAACTGCTATCTAAACTATAACTTCATAGGCTTAGTTCTTAAAAATATAGCTCTGAGGGAGGTAAACTCAAGTTATCTTGAGTTACTGCTACCTGTGGTGAAATCCACTAAGCAAGTGTTTTACTGTCTTTGTTCTACACCAGTGAACTACTTATTCTAAATTCTGTGCTTGGTCTTTGGTCTCATAGGCCAAGAATTAAAACTCACTACGTTGTAATGGTTAAGAAATGATGTCAAATTTCCTATAAAATACCCATGTAATCTCAGCCTTGTGCCCAGAACTTCAGAGTACTAGTTCATCTCGGTCTGCAGATGTAAATAAACCTGAGTTCTCCAACCCTCCCAATGGTGCTTGGTCTCTTGCTGAGCATAATTTCCAAAACATATTTACTTTAAGTCCCCAATTAATGCTGGGCAGGGTGCTGCATGCCTATAACCCCAGTGACGGGAGAGACTGAGGAAAGAGGATTGCAAGTTCTAGAGCTGCCTCAGCAAATTAATGAGGCCCTTAGCAATTTAGCAAGAATCCAGTCTCAAAATAAAAAATAAAAAGGACTGCCAATGTAGCTCACTGGTAGAGCACCCCTTGATTCAATTCCCAGCACAAAAACCAAACAAAAAGCCTCAAGTAAGTACAATGCTCTTCTACATTCTCATCTAAGCCTTTACCCTCCAATACAATTTCATACATTCTCATCCCTGCCAACCCACTCTTTCCAAAAATGAAATGATCTTCTCAAATAACTTGAGAAAAATGGAAGAATTTGAGACAAAGTGCAAGTATGCAAAAGCACCTGCACCCATCATCCTCTTTTCTTTTTCCTTACTGTGCAAACAGACCCAGCAATGAACAAAAAAGCAAGTTCTTCCCTTGTGTTCTAGATGTACCTCCTTGTTGCATGCTCAGAACTGCACTTCTTTATCTATCCCTCCTCAATTCTGTACCCTGGGCATCTCCCTCTTTAGTGAACATTCTGAATATCACATAAACACGCATTAAAACAAATCCCAGGCTGGGCATGTAGCTCAGGGGTTAGAGTGCTTTGCTAGCACATGTTTGGCCCTGGCTTTGATCCCCAGCATGTAAGTGCAAGTAAGCCAATGTCTCATTTCTTGGCTTGCTTCACATAAAAACTACCAGCAGGAATTATCTACACTTACTACCTTCACTCCTCATTCCTGGTCAGCCAATTCTAATATACACACTACACGTCTGTATGTTTAAAATTTTCATAATAAAATATCTTAAATCTTAAGATTAAAAATATGTAATGGACTAGGAGCAGTTGTACATGCCTATAATCCCAGCTACTCAGAAGCCTGAGGGAGGAAGATCAAAGTCTAAGGCCAGCCTGATCAATTTAGAGAAACCCTAACCCTATCTCTCTCTCTCTCTCTTTTTTTTTTCTTGGTGCTGGGGATGGAACCCGGGGTCTTGTGAATGTGAGGCAAACACTCAGTTGGTAACTGAGCTATATATCCAGCCCTCTTAACCCTATCTCAGAGTTAAACAACAACAACAACAAAAAGCTGGAGATGCAGCTCTTCAGTAAAATGTCCCCCTGGGTTCAATCCCCAGTGACACACACACACACACACACACAAAGAATACAATGTTTGCAGTAAGGATATGAAGTTATTTTCTAGGATTTGCACTTCACTATATGACCCTGAACTCCTCTTTTTCTGTCAAGGAAATATAATTTGACCAATGGGGAAGAATAAAGAGACACACAAACTTCTGTTTCTTTTCAAGAAACTCCTACTCCTACTAAATAGGATGTACTGAATCTAAATTGTGGAGAATGAACTGGTTTTCTAAACCAAAACTTGCTTCTTTTTTTTTTTTTTTTAAATTTTTTGAGAGAGAGAGAGAGAGAGAGAGAGAATTTCAATATTTATTTTTTAGTTTTTGGCGGACATAACATCTTACATCTTTGTTTGTATGTGGTGCTGAGGATCGAACCTGGGCCGCACGCATGCCAGGCAAGCGCGCTACTGCTTGAGCCACATCCCCAGCCCCACATATTTATTTTTATATATATATATATATATATATATATATATATATATATATATATATATATATATGTAATTCTTTTTTAATTATTCTAATNCTTACAAAGTGGCATTAAAAACTTTGGGGTTGAAGGAAATGTTCACTGTCTTGATTGAGGTGATAATTTCTCTAGGTAATATATATATATATATATATATAATAGGTAGCCTGACTAAATCCAGAAAAGTATACCTATGAACAATTCTTTTATTTTATTTCAATTTAATTTTATACTGGGAATTGAACTCAGGGATACTCTTCCCCTGAACTATATCTCCAGCCCTTTTTGCTTTTTATTTTGAAACAGAATCTCCCTAAGTTGCTTGGGGCCTCATTAGTTGCTGAACCTTTGACTTTCTATACTTTCAGCCTCCTGAATTGTTGAGATTACAGTTGCGGGCCACTGAATCTGGTCTTCTTCTTCTTCTTTTCTTTTCTTTTCTTCTTCTTCTTTTTTTTTTAATAATTTTTTCTTTACTTTCTGAATCTGGTCTTCTTCTTTTCTTCTTCTTCTTCTTCTTCTTTTCTTCTTCTTCTTCTTCTTCTTCTTCTTCTTCTTCTTCTTCTTTTTTTTTTTTTTTTTAATAATTTTTTCTTTACTTTCTGCTCCATCTTTTCCACTAAGAATTCATGGATTCTATCACTAGACTTCAAGAAATGTGTTCAGGAGAGGAAGCAGCTATGAGCTTAAGCTATAGAAGCAACTGACTGGTTTTCAATCACCATGCTACCATTTATTAAGCTATAGCCTTGGACAAGTTACCCAACCTCCCTTATCAGTTTCCTCATCCCCCACTCACCTTTACCTTTTTTTTTTTCCTCTGCTGAGGATGAACCCAGCACTTCAAGCATGGTAGGCAAGCACTCTAACCACTTAGCTATATCCACAACCCTGTTTCTTTATCTCTAAACAGAAAAATAATCATTCTCATTACCTCTTAGGGTTCTGAGAATTATCCCATTAAGTCCCAAGTTTTCAATTTAATGAATATTTAAACAAAATTGACACAAATGCATTAAAATAGGTTGGAAATTATAATCTAGAGCTCTATGTATGATTACATTCATAGATAATATTATACTTTGTGAGGTATTATGCAATTATACATTATATACTATAAGCTTTCATAGGTGTCCCACTTCTGGAACAATGGGACAAAATAGCTAAAACAATTTTTCTTAACAAGCATCACATAAAGACCATAAAAGGCCATCATTTTTGTTGTCAGGATACATTTCAAATGCTCTGTACTTATGTGGTAAATAAATTTTGTTTCAACTGAAAGACTTAAAGAATATGAAAAAGTTTGATAATAAGTAATCACAGACTAAGCTATCTTCATTTACCAAGATTTTTTGTTTTTGTTTTACATTCAGTATATATATATATATATATATATATATATATATATTTTTTTTTTTTTGTTACAGATTTTTAAAATAGTTTAGTAGACGTTTAACAAGACTTTTAATACCTGCTTGCTAGAATTCCTAACTCTGGTTAAGAAAAAGTTTGTATTATTTGTTTTACATAGGTTTATGTTAAAAATAATATTCATTCAACAACAGTCAGGGAAATTATTAAAGTCTACAGTTACTTCAGCATTAATTCTTTCTAACTCTTTGCATATATATTTCCACATCATAGTTAATAAAAAGTAAAGCATGTAAATTCAGCCTTGCAGTCATATACTAGCTCTAAGTATTCCTCTTATCTTGATAAGCAAAAAATCACAGTTAGATAAATATGGAAATAGTAGCAATAGGAAAAAAAAGAGAGAATTATTTATCATGACAACAAATTCATGAATCCTTTTGTGCAATGAAATAAAATCATTCACCCCTGCACTGGAACTCTACTGGGCCTGTGCCCATTGACACCATAAAATATAGAAAATCTTTTTACTGCTGTTGTTTTTAGGTGGGGTCTGGCAATGGTGCCCAGGCTTGTCTTGAACTTATATACTCAACTGATCCTCTCACCTTACCCTCCTGAGAAGCTGGTACTGTATGTGTGTGTCATCACATACTACTTAGAAAATATTTCACCTGGATAGAACTATACAACGCAAAAGGCATTTCTAAATCTAGTTTCAGCTTAGTTATGCAGACCACAACTGTTTTTATTTTTTTTATTTCAATTTTTTGGTGCTGGGGATGGAACCCATGCCTTAGCCATGCTAAGCACATCCTCTACCACTGAGCCATAACCCCAGACTCTGCAGAGCAAGGATTTATCTTCACAATTTCAATGAAAGTAACTGAGCAACGAGAAGGTTCCAGAATCTGCTCAGGGTCATAAGACTGTTAAGTGGCAGTGCCAAAACTGGACACACACTCTGCTCTCTTCATTTTTATTCTAGAGACTTTCTACTTCTGAGTCAGCCAGCAGCTCTGGGCAAAGCTTCTGACCAACAGTCAACACTAAGATATAAAAGAAATAGATCATGTGGTCTGCACCCTGCAGGGGTTAACAACCTAGTTACAATGACCACAGCACAAGAAAGAACATATTTAAAGCAGTTTAGAACACACTACCTTAATTATACATTTTTAGTAGAATTAAGGGGAAAAGCAGTTAAGACGAGATAAAATGGAGTATTTAGGAATCCACCATATGTCAAAGAATGTTGCAGACCCACCAGAGGATACAATCACAAAGAAAGCTGGCTATCTTCCCTTAATCAACAATAATAACACAGCAAGCAAACCTAGGAAGCATACTCTCGTGCAAGAGAAACAGAGTACAGGCTTCTAACTGGTGACTACACAGAACAGGGACAGTCTTCAGCTCTGTCCCTATTTACTTGAGATAATAATATCCAAATAGCAACATAAACTTTCCCGTGGAGACACAGAGGAGTTTTGTTTATTTGTTCATTAGCCTTGATAATGTATATAACTTTTTTGTTTTTATTGATCCCCAAATGAATAATTTTTTGTCAATATTAGGATCAAATTACTCATTGATTGCCTGGGGTGGGGAGGTGAATATAAAATGCAAGCTACTAAATTTATATGTTAATAATGTTTCTGGATTTTAGGATTTGTCTCCCCAAAGAGAATGTGGAATATCCATAAGAAATCATTACATACAATACCAAAAAAGTAAGTCACAATAATTTCAAAAGAATCTGTACAACACATACTATGTTCTATTATATTTCAGTTATTGTGCTATAAAAATATAAAAGGATTGTTTTTTAAATCCTATAACTAGGGGCTGGGATGGTGGCTCAGTGGTAGAGCGCTCGCCTAGCACGGGCAGGACCCGGGTTCGATCCTCAGCACCACATAAAAAAAAAAAATAAAGGCATTGTGTTGTGTCCATCTACACCTAAAAAAAAAAATAAATATTTAAAAAAAAATAAATAAACAAATCCTATAACTATAAACTACAGCTGCTTCTGAATAAACTTTAGATTTAAAAATAATCATAGAGGACATCATTTAATATGAATAACAGAAAGCCACTGAAAATATTTCTTTACCCCCAATCATAACCAACTAGAAATAATATAAAAGATACCATTCCAATTAGTGATAAACCTATGAAGCATCTTGAAACTAGCACAGTAAAGAAAACACAAACATTCTGAGGAGAAAAATATAAACTCTATTAAAAAGACAAAAAAAATGATCTGAATAAACAAAGAAGTTCTTCACATTCTTGGATGATATTATAAAAACAAAAATAGTCCTAATTCACAAATTTAACAAAATTCCAACCAAATTCCATTAGAATTTTTAAAATAAGCTCAAAAAACCTTTTCTAAATTTATTTATTTTTCTTTATTTTTTTAGTTGTATATGACAATAGGATTCATTTTGACCTAATTATAAAAGCATGGAATATAATTTATTGTAATTCAGTCCCTAGTACTTCCCCTTTCCCTCCATCTCTTCCCTTCCCTCTACTCTATGAAACTTTCTGTTATTATAGCTTTTTTTAAATTAGTGTCTTGCATATATACATGACGATGAGATTCACTGTGGAATATGTTCATAGGAAAGCTGGATCAGATCCATTCCACTGCCTTTCCCTATCCCATTTCTTTTCCCTCCCCTTCAATTCTACTTTGTCTACTCCACTGATTTTTCTTTAGTTTTTTTTTTTTACCCCCTTACCTACCCATTATTCTGGAGTAGCTTCTATGTAACAGAGAAAACATTCAACTTTTGACTTTTTGAGACCAGCTTATTTCACTTAGCACCACACTCTACAGTTCCATTCATTTACCAACAAAGGCCATCAAGTCATTCTTCTTTATGGCTGAGTAATTGCATATATGTGCCACATATATATGCCACATTTTTCTTAACCATTCATCTGTTGAAAAGCATCTAGGTTGGTTCTGTAGCTTGGCTATAGTGAACTGTGCTGCTATAATATGATGATGTTAAATCCTTTGGGTATTTACTGAGGAGTAGGATAGCTGGAATAGTGGGACATACATACAGTGGTTCCATTTCTAGTTTTTTTGAGGACTCTCCATACTGCTTTCCAGAGGGATTGCACCAATTTGCAGTCCCACCAACAAAGTATGAGTATACCCTTTTCCCCACACCCTCACCAACATTTATTCTTACTTGTATTCTTGATCGTTACCATTAAGACTGGAGTGAGACAAAATCTCAGTGTAGTTTTAATTTGCATTTCTCTAATTGCCAGAGTATTAAATATTTTTTTCATATATTTGTTGACTGCTCATAATTTATTCTTTTGAGAAGTGTTTAGTTCCTTTGCCAATTTATTGATTGGGTTGTTTGGTTTTTGTTTGTTTTGTGTGTTTATGTGTGTATGCTAAGCTTTTTGACTTCTTGGTATATCTGGGAATTAACACCCTGAGCTACAAGTGGCAAAGATTGACTCCCATTCTATAGGCTTTCTGTTCACACTATCCTATTTTTAAACATAAATGGATGCATTTTGTCAAAAGCTTTTTCTGTATCTACTGAGATAATCATATTATTTTTGTCTAAAAGTCTATTTATGTTTTGAATTACATTTATTGATTTCCATATGTTAAAACAACCTTGCATCCCTGGGATAAAACCCATCTGACCGTGGTACACTATCTTTTCAGTGTGTTTTGTATGTGATTTCCCAATATTTTATTAAGAATTTTTGCATCTTGGGCTAGAGTTGTAGCTCAGTGGTAGAGCGCTTGCCTAGCATATGTAAGGCATTGGGTTCAATCCTCAGCACCACATAAAATAAATAAATAAAATAAAGGTTATGTGTCTATTACAACTAAAATTTTAAAAAAAATGTATTTTGCATCTATGTTCATCAGGAATATTGGTCTGAAGTTTTCTTTCCTTGATATGTTGGGTAAGACAAGGATGGCCACTTTTACCACTCCTATTCAACTTATTCCTTGAAACCAGTATCAAGATGATACTGGCTTCATAGAATAGTTTGGCAGAGTTCTCTCCTTTTCTTTTTCATAGAATAACTTGAGGAGGATCAGTATCAGTTCTTCCTTAAAGGTCTGGTAGAATTTGGTAGAGATCCATCTGATATTGGGCCTTTCTTTGTTGGAAGGCTTTTGATGGCTACTTCAATTTCATTACTTGAAATTGATGTTTTAAAGTTTTCTGTACTCTCCTGGTTCAATTTAATTTGTCCATATTTTCAAGATTTTCTAATTTCTTGTAGTATAAATTTTCAAAATAATTTCTGATGATCCTCTGGATTTCACTAGTGTCATGATTGATATTTCCTTTTTCATCTTGGCTTTTGGTAATTTGAGTGTTTCTCTCTTCTGAATAGTTGTTTAGTTTGGTTAGTTTGGTTAGTTGGTTTATCAAGTATGTTTATCCTTTCAAAACATCAACTCTTTGTTTCATCAATCTTTTGCATTTTTAAAAAATATCAATTTCATTGATTTCAGCTCTGATTTTAATTTCATTTTAATTTATTCTCCTATTGATTTTGTTGTTGGTTTATTCTTTTTCTAGGGCCTTGAGATAACGTTATTTATTTGCTGTCTTTCTGTTCTTTTAATGAATGAGCTCAATCCTATGAACTTTCCTCTTAGAACAACCTTCATACTATTCCAGAGATTTTGGTACGTTGTATCACTATTCTTACTTACTTTTAAGTACTTTATTATTTCTCCACTGATCTCTTCTGCTATCCAGACATCATTCACTTGATTCTTCTTTAATTATCTATTCTTCTAGTATAATTTCTCCTTATGCTGATTTTAGTTCTTAGTTTTCATTTCTTCTTCATGAAATATTTTGAGTATAATTTATAGCGAAAACTTCCTAAACATTAATTCTTTTAGCTTTTGTTTATCATGGAAGATTTTAATTTCATCCTCAATACTGAAGCCTAATTTTGCTGGGTTTAGTATTCTTGGTTTCTTTCAGAGCTTAGTATATAATATAATATTCCAAGCCCTCCTGGCTTTTAGGATCTGAGTTGGGAAATCAATTGAAATCCAGATTGGTTTACCTAAAAATTTGACCAATCATTTTTCTCTTTCAGCTTTTAAAATCCTGTCCTTATTCTGTATACTAGGCATTTTCATAATAATGTTTCTTGGAGTGAATCTATTGTGATTTTGGTGTTTTAAAGTTTTCTATACCTTCTGTACTTGAAATTTCATTTCATTCTTATGGTTTAGAAATTTTTCTGATATTATTTCATTGAAAAGATTGTGCATTCCTTTAATTTGTATTTCACCGACTTCATCTATCCCATTGAATCTTAAATTTGGTATTTTAACATTATCCCAGATTTCTTGAGAACTCTGTTCATAGTCTCTTAACATTTTATCTCTATGGTCAACTTTATTTTCAAGATTATATACTTTATCTTCAAGGCCTGAAAGTGGTTGTTCTAAAGGAAAGTTCATAGTGGTTGTTCTAAGAGGAAAGTTCTTAGGATTGAGCTCATTCATTAAAAGAATTTCAAAGTGGTTTAATCTATTGTTGATGCTTTCCATTGAATTTTTAATTTGGTGTATTGATTTTTTTCATTTCAAGGATTTCTGTTTTGTTCTTTCTCAGAATCTCTCTTTATTAAAGTGATCTTTCACTTCCTATATTTTCTGATTTTACTCCTTACATCTTCTTTTAGTTCACAGAATAGTTTAACTATGAACTTTCTAAATTTCATCTCTGACATTTCCTCCACTGTGGTGTCAATGAAGTCTATTGTTTAAGCATTATGAGCTGTTTGGGATGGTTTCTTCCCTTGCTTCTCCATCTCTTGGTATAGTTTCTGACTTTTTTTTAAGTGAAGAACTACTACTTTGTGAGCTTCCTTAAGAGTCCTGGGTGGGGTGAATATCCAAATCATGATATTTTAAGTCAATTTGTTATCTCTGCTGATCCCAATATCAGCACCACTTTAAGAGATGCCACTGTGCCATATTTACTATAATCACTTCTGAGCCACGCCTCATTTTATTCAACTTTATACAAAACAAAAACCTATTGCAATTATTCTCTGTGGTTCCTCAAATTCAGGCGTAAATCTACAACAAAATTCTAGAATAGGTCAAAATATTAGTTGTTAAACTTAGTAAACTTACTCTAACCTTACGTGATGGCTAAAAGGGTGCAGGAAGAAAGATTGGGCAAATAGGAGAGGGAAAAAAGAGACAGAGAAAAGAAAGAAAAAAATCTATAAAAGGAAAGATAAGGGGCTGGAGTTGTAGCTCAGTGGTAGAACGCTTGCCTTGTACATGTGAAGCCCTGGGTTTGATTCCCAGCACTACATATAAATAAGGAAATAAAATAAAGGTCCATCAACAATTTAAAAATATTTTTAAAAAAGGAAAGATAATTTACATCAAGTTAAGGAGTTATATGTTCAAAGTTGACAATAGAATTGTTTAGAGTATACCATATCAAGGTGGAGAAAATTCTTATTGAATCTTGGTTTGGATTTCCTTAGGGTTTGGACATTAAGCAGATGTTTGGGGCTGTGACTCTCTCCTGAGTTGCAAGGCCACAGCAACCAGCAATTTCTGGTTTGTCATCTCAGGGCCTGCAGTTGATTCCTTGAAGTGTGCACTGTTGTGGTCTGGCTGTTTCCACTGTGTGCAATATTTCAGGATGTAGGTTCTGGAGTGTCCCTGTGATTGCAGTGGGTCATGGTATTCCTCTCTTTGGGATCTTTTTCCCAGTAGTGAAGATCCTAGCAACTGTCTGTGAGCACAGGAACTCTCGTGGGTTTTCCAGGGGCATTGTGTGGTACAGAAGTATTCCTCCAGCTGATAACACTTTCTGAGGTATTGTAGTGAAGGATCTCAGGTGGTTCACCTGGACTCTAGTTTCCCCTGCCCTGGGTTTTGAATGATACGTGTTGATTCCCTTTGTTAACTAAGTTTGATGTAAGGCCCCACAAGTATCCAAACAATGCCCTGTCACTTGCCAGTTGTGATCATGGTTCACATTGTGCACCTGTTAATACTGGGACTAGCCCCTTCCTGCTACACAGACTGGGTCTCTTTCCCTCTGGGTCTCTGTCACTGGATATTCAGGCAGCTTCCCTCTGTAATCCCAGGGACTGTCCCCAGGCTTCAAAAACTATGCCTCTCCAGAGTGTCAGTGATTAGGCCTAGTAAATTTGCTTTCCTTTGGGGCTAAAGCTGCTTCATTGTTGTCTCTGTCTGTGTCCAGCAAGAGAAGGCTGCACAGAGCTTCCCACTCTTGCCTGGATCACAGAGCCTGAGGAAGGTTAGGTGAACTTCCCAGCCCAGTTCCCCACCAGCATGTTGGCTCCCCTTGATTGCAGTGAAGGGGAGGGAGAGGGATTTCAGTGATTTTTTTTTTTTTTTTTTTTTTTTAGCTAGTAGTGGTCCTTCTAGAAGTTCCTTCTGGCTGGATTCTTAAGAGGTGCCACTGCAGGGGACTTCCCTCTGATTTAATTTGCAGCTTTCCGGGCAAGGGAAGATGTAATGCTGATTTAAGTGGATGACTGGTCAGCTGGGGGCTACACAAGATGGCTGTGGACTCTTGGCTCAGTTTTCTTTTCATGATTTGATTTTAACGTGTGCTCTTTTGAGGGCCTTTCTATTACCATCAAGATTTAAATTTTGTCTGTCTGTCCAACTATTTTTAAGTGGATGAACTTAAAAGAATGTCCTCTCCCCTCCCCCTCGGTTACCTCTTTCCCATTCTCATCCACAGGTTCCGGTTCATGATTAGGGAACTCCTGAGTTTGTTTTCTTCTTTGGTAACCTATCTTCCACTCAGGAATCACTGCCCATATTGCTTCTACCATCTTCCAAATTCTTCCCTATTCTAAATTTACAGAGAAGGTACATAATGATGAACTAAGATAATTTTGAAAAAAGGAGTACTCTAGGAATAGTAATCAGATGTTTTGCAAGGTTATATATATAATACTCATATGGTACTAGCTTAAAACAGAAAGATACATATAAAAGGAAAACTGAAACCTCAGAAACAGATTAATCTATATACAGGAATGATATAAAAGTGGTAACAAAAATCATTGAGCAAAAAACTATTTAGGCTGGGCGTGGTAGTGTGCAACCTTAATCCTGAAGTCTGAGGCAGGAGGATCATATGTTTGAGGCCAGTCTCAGTAACTTATCAAGACCCTCAGCAATTTAGCTAGAACCTGTCTCAAAATAAAAAATAAAAAGGACAGGAGATGTAGTTCAATGGCAAAGGGCCCTTGGGTTCAATCCCCTGTATAAAAAACACAAAAACAAAAACGAAAAACAACATTTATTAGATGATCTTGGAAAAACTGGTTTTCCATATGGAGAAAAATAAAACTAGGTTTCTACACTATAATCAGACACTAAAGAGAACTCTAAATCAAAAGCTTAAATGTAAAGGGCAAAATGATAAATTAAATAGAAGATTATAGAAGAAAGAGTTTTTGGGATTTAGGAGTGACAAATTTTTAAATGAGAGGAAAACAGTACAAACTATAGCTTAGATATAGATTTAATAACATGAAATTTGCATCTGGAATCCAGATATTAAGATGGAATATATATGAAGTCTAAGGGAAAAGCAACATCTAATTAGTAAGTGTTAAGTAGAAGAAGAATACTGTATGAAGGTATAAAAATAGTAAAACCTATCTTAGAAATAGACTTGATTATGTGAAAATATTTCTGTTCAGTCAACCATACTACAAAACTTAAAAAAGATAATATCAGAGGAAACTATTTGCTATTTAAAAACAATTCTGTATGTTGAGATTACACAGAAGTGAATCTACTCTAAATCATTTTAATAGGAATAGATTTACTATGGGGTGTGACTTGCTTTATAGAATCTTGGAAAACTTGAATAAAATGTTTCTAGAATCTTTTTAGACATTATTTACAAAGCCATAAGATAGGACCAGAATATCAAAGAAACAGGTGCCACCTCCATGATTGAAAGTCCCAGGCTCTAAAAGCACACTTTTGCTGCCAGAATCAGGAAGCCTCATTGCTATCTCTGGGAGATACCTCTGGATGCAATTGGCTTCAGCCCTGTGTTTGCACCAGCCACACTAGAAAGACTGGTACACCATACCAACCCTGGATCTTCATAAAGTTAGTATCTGGACACTAGACCCCTGCTAACACTGCCCCAGAAGAATTAGAGAGGTCCTCCACTCTATTTGCAAGTAGAAACAATGGACACCAGTCTGAAGTCTGAGACCTTCCAAATGTATCACAAAATCAAACCTAAATTGCATCTGAAACAACCTTCAAGGGACTCACAAAAGTCACTAATAAAGAAGACAGACAAGAAGTAGGCTTTGTGACAATCTATCATATCCTCAACATTAGTAACAGAAAAATACCCAGAATATATTTACAGGAAACCCTGTAAATAACAGGAAAAATCGGAAACACTACATAAAAATGTAAAATGATATGAACAGGCAATTCATAAAAGGGTAAACCCAAATGGCTAAAAATATGCAAAAGTTTTCTCAAAGGCATTAGTCATTAGATAAATACATAGTAAAAATAAAACAATGAGTGACTACTTTTCCCCATTGGACTAGTGGGAATTATTTATTTATTTATTTTAAAAGAGAGAGAGAGAATCTTTTTAATATTTATTTTTTAGTTTTTGGCGGACACAACATCTTTGTTTGTATGTGGTGCTGAGGATCGAACCCGGGCCACACGCAAGCTAGGCAAGCGCGCTACCGCTTGAGCCACATCCCCAGCCCGGACTACTGGGAATTAAATAACTGCATTTACTGTGTGAGTGGATTATAAACTGGAGAAGACAATCTGAAAGTAATCCAACAGTACTTAGACAAATTAAGTAGACATTTATTGTATGGCCAAGTAATCTTACTTCTTAATATATGTCTGAGAAATTTCCACGTAGAATGCTATATGGGAATATTCATCAGAGTGATTTCTGTGATGACCTGAGAAATAAGGGAATATAGTTATCAATATGCAAACGCTTGAATAAAATCTAGGGAATGCACCCAGGGCCACCACATTGAAAAACTGCAGGGCAATGTTAAGCACATGCAATAAAAGGTCAATAGTGCCCCCTGGTGCTGTACAAATCAGCAGAACTTTCACCATTTGGAATACTACAAATGGTGTAGCACTAAGAAGCAAAAAATCTAGATAGAAATTCACCCAGAAAAAATTAATAGTACTTTTTCCAAAACCAGTTGAGTAAAAGAAAAAATAATGAGGTCTACAACTCAAGAGTATTTGTATAAACTAAAAACACACAGAAATGCAATATACCTTACAAAAATACATATACTTTCAAGAACACCAAACACATAAAAGCATGTGTCCACAGAATGGGAAATGAATACAAGAACAAAATGAAGAGTTCTGTAAGAACTGATGATGTGAATTTTCCATAAAATGGAGAATTGACAAATAGATTTTTTTGACTGATAATAATGTCAATGATACCTAAAACTACTAGAAAGATTATGAGATATCTGAAGAATTACTAATGAACTCATTTAGGACAGAATGAGTAGTAGTAGAAACTGAGCAATGAGGGGACATACTACAGAGCATTAAATATTAATGTACATTCAACTACATATAATATTTTATGACATAAACATAATATGCAATATAATTATTTACATATTATTAAATTAATCCTAATGCTGAGCCCACTCATAAGGAACTATAAACCCAATTGAATATGTGAACAAACTTCAACCTAACTCAAGAGTTTATTTGTGTCCCCATGTCTTGGCCAAGAAAAGTCTTGGTCAGAGAAAAGTCTTGGCCAATCATAGCAGCTGAATAGTCAGCCAAACACAGGCTAAAAACTGCCAAAAATATGTCCAAATAAGTCAAGAATAGAACTGTAACCAATCAGGTTATTTATGTATGTCACTTCCATTTTCTGGCTATAAATATTCCCTGTCCATAGTTTTTGCAGCAGAATTCTCTGAACTGCTTTTTATCCTCAGTGCTACTCAGTTCATGAGTCTTTTTCTTTTCTGCTCAAAGTCTGTTAAATTATTTTATGATTTTATAGACATAGAACATACTGTACACATTAAAATATTTAATATATACACATATATTAAAAAGAATTTAGTGAGTAAGGCCATGGGTTCAATTTCCAGCACTAAACACACCACACACACATACACACAATTTAGGGCCAATGATAGACCTAAGCTATAGAGCACTTGTTTCACATGTGCAATGCCCTGAATTAAATTCCCAGTATCAGAAAAAATAAATAAATAAATAAACTTTAATCTTCAGGCAAAATGGGAGCACTGAAATATTTCTAAACTAGGACTAGACTGTTTTAATGTGTATTTTTATTTTTTGATGCTGCATATTGAACCCAGGGTCTTGTACATGCTAAACACATGTTCTACCGCTGATCTGAACCCCCAGACCCAACTGTGTATTTTTTTTATTTATTTATTTATTTATTTATTTATTTATTTATTTTGTACTGTTGATTTAACCCAGGGGTGTTTATCACCAAGCTACATCCCAGTTCTTTTTATTTTTTTATTTTGAGTCAGGGTCTCATTAAGTTGCTAAAGCTAGCCTCAAACTTGTAATTCTCTAGCTATAGCCTCCAAAGTTGGCTGGAATTAGAGGTGTGTACCACATGCCTGGCTTTAACTGTGCATTTTACATACTTTACTCTCTTGCCTTACGGAGAATAAACTTGGAGAAGAGCCAGACTGTGGGCAGGAGAATGATGAGGAGGCCTGTGACAGTGATCTGAACAATTGCAGCAGAAGACAACACAAGCATGATATAATACAACAGAAATTAAAAGATGTTTTGAAGAGATATTTAAAGTGGAAAGATTAATTGAGTATGAGGTATGAGGAGAAATGAAGGAAGGAGGAAATATGGCAAGATGGCAAAAATGCCCTCATTGAGAGACATGGGAGGAGGGTATTTAGAAGATGGGGGAAATAAGTGTGGTTTCAGACAAAGTTAATCCCCTAGATTTGCAACATATAACTAAGATGTGCCTGATGCCCAGAAGAAAGTTATCAAGTAGGGATACAGATCTAGAAATCTCCTGGTAACTAAAGATGGTAAAGAAGCCAAGAGACTTAACAAAAGGAAATTAGGGACTGAATCTTACGGGGTATACCCTAAAGCTAAACCAAAAGCTACATAGCCAGACGTTATTATCTCAAAGCAGATAATAGCAAAAATGATCTATGAACTTAGAGTCAAATTAGGTACCTCAGAGAAGTAATCCAAGTCATAAATTAAAGTCTTCTGGGCTCATTCTTTCATTTTATCATATTTTCCACCCAATCACATGTTTCTGTGCCTAAATCATGGAAGTTCTTATTCCACTTTCTTTACCTTCATTGCCCAAAACATTTGAGTACAACAGAGTCAACACACTTCTGGATGTTTCTAAAAAATAGAATAGAAGCAGATCCAATCCTACATTCTAATATAAACTGCCAGTATACTCACCCTTTTTTACCCTCAAAGCCATTTATCCAAAATAGCACTGCAAGGACAGTATGATGTAATTGGCTTACAGTATATCTTGGTAGCTGTAAAAATGGAACACTATCCAGAGAGCTGACATAACTTACCTTCTCTAAGCAGGCAAGCACTGGTCTACAGGAAAAAGAGGAGCCAATTATCTATGAGTACATAGGTTTAAAAATGGGTTACAAAAGATTATCCCTTCTATTATCACACTTCTTCTATTATTCTTTTAAAAGAGAAAACGTGTGCCTTTTTAAACAATTCAATTACTATTATTGCATTACTAAAATAGTCATTTGGGGGGACTCTGGAAATGACCCACTAAGGCATCTCTTGCATACTAGCTCTCTCTAATACTGAATCAGACAACAGTTCTGTTGCTGCAGGATGAGGTAGGAAGACCATGGGAAAGTGCTAGAGTGCAACTCAGAAAGTTAGCAACCAGGTGAAAGCCCAAAATACTGGTGGTTAGAATAGTAAGAGAGTAAAAGAAATAGACTACACCAGCACTTGACCCAGGACATCGTGGTGGAAGAGGGGGAGCTCCCTTCTAATGAGCTAAAAGAAAGTTTCCCATTAACTTTGAGAAAAGCAGGCTCCACTTCCAAGCCAAAGAGAGCTGAGCAGAAAAGATACACAAATACTAATTAATGAACTGGTGCAGGAGGAGATAGTCCCTGTACTTCCCAATAGATTCAGTTAAAGCAGGGAAGGGGAGCCAGTTTTAAATGTGCCTCATTGTTTAAGGTTCTGTGCAAGAAATCAGAAACCCCTGCAGTTTTCTTTCCTTTTAAAAATTTTAACTGGGGCTGGGGATGTGGCTCAAGCGGTAGCGCGCTCGCTTGGCATGCGTGCGGCCCGGGTTCGATCCTCAGCACCACATACAAAGATGTTGTGTCCGCCGAGAACTAAAAAATAAATATTAAAAAATTCTCTCTCTCTAAAAAAAAAAAAATTTACCTATCTATCTATTCAAGATTCAACAGCCATCTATGCTTTAATTCTATGTCCATGAGTCAATCTGGGCTCTGAAGTGAGAGTGTGGCACAGACCTAAGGGAAGCTCTGGGTGGCCATAGGAGGCATAGCTGCCAGCTACTCTGTGGATCTGCAGAGCAGAGAAAAGTAGAAGCCTCTTTCTTTAGAAATTGACAGTCTGAACTCTAATAGGAAGCAATGCTGGTAGAGTGTGGAAGTAGGACAGGACTGGCATAGATGGAAAGCTGCTGCCTGCAGCATTTATTTTTTCTATTAACTGGATTTTTTTCTTGATGTTTTTAAATGTCTTCTCATTTGTACTCCCTTCTCTTTTTTCTTTCCTCCTCTCCTCCTCTCCACATTTCTTCTTTCTCTTTTCCCTCACTCCCTTCTTTGTTTTTTTTTTTCCTTTGGATCTACATATTTTAATAGCAAGTATTGTTTGCTCTTTAAATACTGCTGTTACTGGTAGTTACTTTTTCCTGTCCAAGTAGCTCGAAGTCCATATGCAGCAAAACGAAATTAAACCCCTATCTCTCATGATGTACATAATTCAACTCAAAGTGGATCAAGAATCTAGGAATTAGACCAGAGACCCTGTGCCTAATAGGAGAAAAATAGGACCAAAACTTCATCCTGTTGGATTAGGCTCTGATTTCCTTAACAAGGCTCCTAAAGCACAAGAAATAAAATCAAGAATTAATAAATGGGATGGATTCAAACTAAAAGGCTTCTTCTCAGCAAAAGAAATTATCAATGAGGTGAAGACAGAGGCTACCAAATAGGAGCAAATTTTTACCAAAGACACATAAGATAGAGCATTAATCTCCAATTTCCCAAATGTTAGGTACATGTAAGATTGAACGAATGGTGTGACTCTACTTTGTGTACAACCAGAGAAATGAAAAATTGTGCTCCATTTGTGTACAAAGAACTAAAAAAAATTCAACACCAAAAAACCAAATAATTCAATCAATAAATAGGTTAAGAACTGATCAGACACTTCTCAGAAGATGTACAATCGATCAACAAATACATGAAAAAATGTTCAACATCTCTAGTAATTAGAGAAATGCAAATCAAAACTACTCTAAGATTCCATCTCACTTCAGTCAGAATGGATGTTGGTGAGGATGTGGGGGAAAAGGCATACTCATACATTGCTGGTGGCACTGCAAACTGGTGCAACCAATCTGGAAAGCAGCATACAGATTCCTTAGAAAACTTGGAATGGAACCACCATTTGACCCATCTATCCCACTCCTTGGTTTATACTCTAAAGATTTAAAAACAGCATACTATAATGACGCAGCCATTTCAATGTTTATAGCAGCACAATTCACAATTGTGAAACGTGGAAGCAACCTAGATGCCCTTCAATAGATGAATGAATAAAGAAACTGTGATATATATGTCACACACACACACACACACACACACACACAATGGACTATTACTCAGCAATAAAAGAGAATAAAATGATGGCATTTGCAGGTAAATGGATGGAATTGGACGATATAATGATAAGTGAAATAAACGAATCTCAAAAAACCAGGGGCCGGATGTTTTGTTTGATAAGTGGATGCTGATCCATAATGGGGGTGGGGGCATGGAATGAATAGAGGAATTGTAGATTGGGCAAAGGGGAGGGAAGGGAGGGGGAAGGTGATGGGGGTAGGAAAGATAATGAAATTAGACAGATATCATTACCCTAGGTCCATGTATGATTGCACGAATGGTGTGACTCTACTTCATGTACACCAGAAAAGTGAAAAACTGTGCTCCATTTGTGTACATCGAATTGAAAAGCATTCTGCTGTCATGTAAAACTAATTAGAACATTTTTTTTTAAAAAGTAGTTCTGATGATTTAAACTACAACCAAACTATTCCAAGAAGGTGCTTTCATGCTGAGATATTCCTCTAGTCCAGGGTACATGGTGAAAAGGTAACTGCTTACTAAAAAGACACTCACAAAATAGTGGAAGATAAATGAATCCCAACAGATGTGCAAATCTCAACATAGAATAACTGGGAAATGAGGAAATAGGCCAATAAGATAACCCCCAAAAGTGCTTAACTCCCTATATAGAAATCAAAGTAGATGAAATCTCAGGCAGAGAATTTAAAAAATTGATTGTTAAAATGACCAATAAACTCAAAGAAGATACAAATCAATAAGTGAATAAATTAAAGTAAGACAATACAGAATACAAATTGGAAATCCAAAGAGGGAGATTCTGAAAAAGAACTAAACAGAACTCTTGGCAATGAATAGCAAATAAATAAAAAAAAAAATTCAGTTGAGTCTCACCAAAAGAATAGGTCAAGCAGAAGAAAGAATAGTGAGACTTGCAGACAAGGTGTTTGACTGTAATAAAGAAAACAAAAACAAGAAGCAGAGTATACAAGAAGTCTAGAACAACATTAAAAGAACTAACTTAAGACTCATAGGTTTGGAGGAGGAAGAAGAGATACAGACTTTTGGAAAAGATAACCTATTCAGTAAAATAGTAGCAGAAAATTTCCCAAATGTTAGGAATAATATGGACACTAAGATACTGGAGCATTTAGAACCCCAAATAGACAAAACAAGAAAAGACTCTCTCCATGATGAATTACACTTAAAAATACCAAAACTCCAGAACAAAGAATTTCTAAACCTATAAGAGAGAAGTTCCAAGTCACTTATAATGGCAAACCAATCCAAATAAGGGCAGATTTCTCAGCTGAGACTCTAAAGGGTAGGAGAGTTTGGAAAGATACATTTTGAACCCTGAAAGAAATTAACTACCAACTTCAATTGCTACATCCAGCAAAGCTATCCTTCAGAACTGGAGTGAAACGAAAACCTTCTGAAATAAACATAAGCTAAAGGAATTCATGACCATTAAAGCAGCATTTCAAAAGATACTCAAACAAATAAAACATTGAAAATAAAATAAAAAGACGGGAATACATAGGTATGTACAATAACACTGAATGTAAATGGTTTTAATTCTTCAATTAAAAGACATAAACTGGCAGACTGGTCTAAAAAACAAAAGCCAATTCTGTTGTCCTCAAGAAACACATGCATTGACACAGACATTCACAGACTGGAAACAGGATAGAGGACAACATTCCATGCCAATTGAATCTGAAACAAACAGGAGGAGCTGTTTTCATATCTGACAAAGATGTCATCAAGCCAAAATTAATCAGAAGAGACAAGAAAGTCACTGCATATTGGTAAATGGAAAAATCCAACAAGAGGATACAACAATTGCAAATATTTATGCCCCAATCTTTGGTACACCCAAATTCATAAACAAACATTACAGCTGGGTGTGGTGGCACACACCTGTAATCCTTAGCTACTTGGGAGGCTGAGGCAGGAAGATTGCAAGTTTGAGGTCAACCTGGACAACTTAGTAAGACTCTGTCTCAAAATAAATTCTTATAAAGGGGATCTGGGGATGTAGCTCAGGGCTTGCCTAGCACATGTGAGGTGTTTAATCTCTCATACTGTCAAAAATAAGAACTGAAAAATTACCTGACATAATGGGAGAACTAGTGCCTAATAAAATTACAGTGAGTGATTTTAAAACACCACTCTCACTAATAGTATTCCAGACAAGAAAATAAAGATATCACGGAGTTGAGCTATTCCTTAGATTAAATAGAGAATATGTATCTATAGAATATTTTATCCAACAACAGCTAAATATGCATTCTTCTTAGTGGCTCAAGGAACTTCCTCCAAATACATCATATATTGCACTACAAAGCAAGTGTTAACAAATACAAAAAAGAAAGTAATTTCTTTCATCTTATTAAATCATAAATGAAATTAGAAATTGATATCAAGAAAAACTACAGATAGTATACAAACACATGGAGATTCAAAAATACACTATTGAATGATGAGTGGGTCATCAGGGGAGAAGTTAAAAATTATTAGAATCAAATGAGAAGAGAAACACAACATACAAGAATCTATGGAACACAATGAAGGCAGCTCTAAGAAGGAAGTTTACTATAAATGCTACATAAAAAGCAGAACAATCCCAAATGAATAACCTAATGATGCACCTCAAGGTCTTAATAAAACAAGAAAAAGTCAATCCCAAAATCAGTAGAAGGAAAGAAATACTAAAGTTCAGAGCTGAAATTAATTAAGTAGAAAATAGAAGAACAACACAAAGGACTGATGAAATAAAGAATTGGTTCATTGTCTCAATACTGAACCCAGGGCATGCTAGGTAAGTCCTCTACCACTGTGCTATATCCCCAGCCCTAAAAGTTCATTCTTTGAAAAGATAAACAAGACTGATAAATCCCAAGCCAAACTAAACAAAAGAAAGAGAAAGATGAAAAAAAATAAAAAAGAAATATTGCAATAGAGATTACTGAAATCCAGGGGACCATCGGGGATTATTTTGAAAACACATATTCCAATAAGTTGAAATATCCAGAAGAAATGAATTCATTTCTAGATGCAAATGATTTACCAAAATTGAAATAAGATAGAAAACCTAAACAGATCAATAGCAAGCAATGAGATTGAAGTAATAATAATAAGTCTACCAACAAACAAGAAACCAGGAGCAAATGGATTTACAGCTGAATTTTACCAAATCTTTAAAGAAGAACTAACAAGAATTCTCTTCAAATTATTCTGTGAAATAGAAAGAGAGGGAGCACTTCCAAAGTCATTCTTCAATCCACAATCACCCTGATACCAAAACTGGATAAGGATACATCAAAAAATAAAATTACAGATCAATATCCTTAAAGAACATAGATACCAAAATCCTTAATAAAAGACTTGCAAACTAAATTTCAAAACACATTACAAAGATCATATACTTCAGTTCAGTTTGTTTCATCGTGGGGATGCAAAAAGTGTTGTTCATTATTGGCAAACCAATAAATATAATAAGGACAAATATTACATGATCATCTCAATAGATGCAGAAAACCTTTGACAAAACATGACACCCTTTCATTAAAACAACCCTGAAGAAACTAGGAATAAAAGGAAATTACTTCAAAATAATAAGTGTTATATATAACAAACTCAAATCCAACATCATACTGACTAGGGAAAACTGAAAACATTTCCTCTAAAATCAGGGACAAGACAAGAATGGCTGTTCTCATCATCCTATTCAAAATAGTAATTAAAATTTTATCTGGAGAAATTAGGATGGGAAATATAAAAATAAATAAAAGAGATACAAATAGGAAAGCAAGAAGTCAAATTTTTCCTATTTTCAGATGACATGATCCTATATTTAGAAAACCTTAAAGGTTCAACTAAAAGACTTATAACTAATAATATTTACTTACTTTGAATAATGTTATCCAATTGCTTCAAAAGTTTAAAGACACAGGTTCCTATAAAGCTCTTAATCAAAATACAGTTTAATAGAAAAAAATTGTTGTTATTCAGTGGAAAATTTGTTTCTTAATAATGAAGAGACTCACTGCGTATAAAACTCTCCAAAGTATTCAAACACATTCATCTGGGATCCTGAAATATTTTCATTCATTACTTTATCTTTATTATCTTTATTATTATTTGTAGTATTAGGGATTGAACCTAGAGCCCCATGCATGCTAGGCAAGGCAAGTGCTCTGTCACTGGGTTCCAACCCTAACCCCTGCCCCCTGCATTTTTTTTTTTTTGAGACAAAGTCTCACTAAATTGACCAAGGTAGCCTTCAATGCACAATCCTCCTGTCTCAGCTTTATGAGTAGCTGGCATTATAGGTATTACAGGTGTGTTCCACCTCACCCAGCTTCCACTTGCTTTTTTTTTTTTTGTGGGTACTGGGGATTGAACTCAGGTACTCAACTGAGCCACATCCCTAGTCCTTTTTTGTATTTTATTTAAAGACAGCATTTCACTGAGCTGCTCAGTGCCTCGATTTTGCTGAGGCTGGCCTTGAACTCTAGATCCTCCTGCCTCAGTCTCCCGTGCCACTGGCTTCCACTTGCTTTTTAACAGGCTTAAATGAGCTGCATTAATTTAAGGCCAGTAAAACTTTTTTCAAAGTTTTTAAAAAATGAAAACCTAAGAGTTTTTTCGCTTTTGCCTTTCTAGTCTCTAAAAAATGTTTACTGTCAATGCAAACGTCTAAATGGAATACTACAGACTCATAAAAATTATTTCAGTAAGCATATAAAATAGTAGGGGAAACTGAAAACATAACAAAAACTAATATATTGGGGCTGGGGCTGGGACTGGGGCTCAGTGGCAAAGCACTTGCCTGGCATGTGTGAGGTATTGGTTTGATCCTCAGCATCACATAAAAAATGAATTAATAAAGATATTGTATCCCTCTACAACTAAAAGAATACTTAAACAATCCAATATATTAAGGTATATTGAAGTAAAAGGCTTAATAGCCATGCTTTATTGAGTAGTTCAAATTGTAAGGGAAAATGCAAAGCCTATAGTTATCCAAGAATAGATGACTTACACTGCTAATAATGAATCTAAAAGAATTTGCATAGTATATCTTGTATCCATATTAGAACAACTCCATGTAGTCTGTTTTTGGGTCATATGTTATATAAACCAGATTTCTCTTTCATGTATTTTCCCCAAACAGGCTTACCCACCACTTCCTCAGTTAAGACACAAGGCCTATAATCACATGACAGTCCAGCCATGTCAAATCTTCAACAGGATTCAAAAATTGGTTAAAATTACCAAGGTCAAAACATCTTACTGATACCCAAAACATTGTTACCCTATGATATAAATAATGGTTCCTACAGCATAAAGATTGTCTTCAGCTCTAACAACAAAGCAAAGCTCTCTATATGCATAGTACCACTATGAGGTAGAAAAGGTAGGTGCTGGAACCATCACTTCTACAGAATCACGGAGTTATAAAGGGATTGGAGGAGGAGGCAGCTTCCCAGAAAGATTGCCTTAACGCCCCCTAAATTCCCGTGCTGGTGATCCAACCCAAGTATGTGCTAGGCTATTGCACTGCCACATCCGGAGCTCCTGCCTACACTTTTTTAACCTGAGAAACCAGAGTATTAAGAAGAGGTGAAAAGAGTTGGAGGTATAGCTTTGTGGTTGAGCTTTTGCCTCCTGTGTGTGTGAATCCCTGTGTGGAAGGAAGGAAGGAAGGAAGGAAGGAAGGAAGGAAGGAAGGAAGGAAGGAAGGAAGTAGGTACTGACCCTGTGCCTTAAAGGAAACCAATGGTAAAATTAAAAGGGGAAGTAGACTGGAAGACTTCTCAGTCTGCCCTCTTGCCATAGGGCTGTACCAGCTAACTGATAAAATTTCTTTTCTCTCCTGAGTGCCTAAAGCAACCATTTAAATTACATAGAATCCTATCCCGTACATGTCCAGTGCGACATCAAGTACTACAACAAGGAACCCTTCTGTCTAATGTGCAAAAGATACCCAATTGGATAGTCTAAACACTTTTAAGAATAATTTTACAGCACAATAAAGGCTTGATTAACTCAAAAATATTATTTCATTCCTCCCCAAAATGACTATTTTCAGTGCATCACAACTCTGGCAAAATTGGTAATAAAACTTCCACTGGGTCTGTGGTATGCCGGGTCCTGACTAAACCACAGAAGAATACCAGAAAATTTCCTACCCAATTAACACTTTCAGGTACATCTTTGTAAAGGAAGAAGACATCAATTTACTCTTTTGGAAAAAGAATATCAAAAGGATAACTTTCTAGTGTGGTTAGCATCTTCTGATGGCATCCAGTAACTGTTATTTGTTCTTATAATTTTATTGTTACAAATATTTTGTATTACTACCATTCCAAGTTGATTACCAGTCATATTTTCCATACATTTATATTTTTAATACAAAGGGAAGCCTTATAAAAGTTTTCAGTCCCTAAAATTATATCCAATAATATTAAGTCACAAGCAATTTTTATGAATTTCTTCCTAATGGTCCCTTAATGCTAAATTTCACTATTACTAAAAATACAAAGGCAGGAACAGATAGAGGAATAACACTTTTGTATCCCCTTTACCTTTTCTTTCATTACTGATAAAATTTATGCATGGAGCTAGAGATATAGCTCAGTGGGAGAATGCCTGCTTAGCACATGTGAGCTCCTGGTTTCAATCCCTGGCACAAAAATAAATAAATAACATCTATGCATACACAGATATGCATATATATGTATATATGTATACATATAAATATGTATGTGTAAATATATACATATATATTGGGAAGCACTATTATTTTAATATCATTACTACTTTAAAATTAAACTCTAGAAGCAAGAATAGATAATGTTCTCTGAAAACACGTTCTACCAAAATGTCATTTTACTTTCATTGATTCAACCTCACCTCCATGAAAATAATTAATTTTAACTGCCCCCAAAGAGTTAGCAATTTTCAATCTTACATTTTACTAGTTTTAGCTGCCAACCTAGGAAACCTGAGTACCCAATATACCTATATTAATCACCACCTAAAAAAAAAAGTTTGTGAACAAGTATTCATTGTGACCTCAGTATATTCACAGTATCACAGTGACTGACACACAGTAAGACACAGTATAGATATTTGTGGATGGATTGATGGAAGAGCAGAGGCTGCCTGGGTAGCAGGCAATGCATAAAAGAAGAGTGAAAGAACTCTAAATCCAGAGATATCTACAATAATAGGATGTAGACAATAAGCACAGAATCACTGAGCTGAGGACCAGTTAAGACCAAATGGAAAAAAAAAAATACAAAGAGGAGTTCAATCAGTCCTTATTTCAGTGCTAAATAAAGAGAAACAAATTATGTGCTCTAAGAGGGTAAAGCTGCAAGAAAAGGCAAAAAGTCAGGAAAAAGAAATGAAACACATGTCCACAGAACAGTAAGCAGATTAGTTTGTCTAAAGTAGAGAGTTTATGAAGGGAATCCTGGGAAGGAAGGATGCAAAGTCAGGCGGTAATGGCCAGATGCTATGCAGAACACAAACACTGAGAGGGTCAGCTGCCACCTCTTCTCCACACCTCCTTTAGAAAGCAGTATCCTCCCCCAGTCTCACAGCCACACCCCCATCATATGCTTTCCTCATCCAAAATTCCAGTAAACCAAAATTTCCAATAAAGTGACAAAAATGTTTAAAATCACAGAAAATGCAGAAAAAGAAAAAGAAATCAGGAAGCATAAGCAATTTGAATACCACCACACAACTTATGGCTTGAAATATTAATTTGCAAATCATATCTAGTCAATTTATATCCTGCCAAGTTTTTGTATACAATTTTAGAGTTATTTGTTTTGGGTTTAGCAAATTTAACTCTGACCATTTTTTAAAAAAAAATTTTTAGTTGTTGATGGACCTTTATTTTATTCATTTATTTACATGCAGTACTGAGAATCTAACCCAGTGCCTCACACATGCAAGGCAAGTGCTCTACCACTGAGCCACAAGCCCAGCCCTGACTCTGACTATTTTGAACAATGAAGTTTATTAAGAAAACAAATCAGGTTAGGAAAGAATCAGTACCAATTAAGTGTTCCTTATGCACCAAGCAAAGTCGTAAGGGCTTTATATACACTATTTCATTTAATCTTAATATTATTAAGTGTAATTGCTCCTCTATCTTCATACATATGAGGGAAAAACTACTTGAGAGTCAAATGGCAAAGCTAGGATGCAAAAATGCCTAGAATAACCATGATTAGAATAACTACTGCTATCATCATCCAAGATATTTTCAACTTTTTACTAGAATCAGGAGAAAAGGCACTAAAAACACCAGTTCTATTTCAAATAAGTATAGTTTATATCCAAATACTTAAACACACTTAAAATTAGGCCAGTCCTCACTTCATAAAACACGTATTAAAACTCATGACTGATGCTATTGGAGTACTTGACTTTGATCCAAGCCATAGTCCTGAAAGAACCATGAGAAAGGATGTTTCAGACTAAACTAACTTTCAAGCCCAGCGTATGCTGTCAAATTCTATTCTGATATATGGAACCCAGTAAGTCAATATTTAAGGAAAATGATAGAATTCCTATAAGCAATCTCCTTTCCTTTTACAGTTAAGATTTTCTAGCCTTTAAAAATTCAATGTAATGGTTTAACAAGTCTTTGTATTCCTAAGTCATGTCCTTCTTTCTACTGATACTAAAATCAAGATAATCTTTAGAAAGGCCAATATGAGTATTATAAAATCAAAGTTCTAAAATATAAGATTTCGATTAATTAGTCCTACAAAAGCTCAATAACCCACTTGGTTTTATTTTATACACATTGACAACAGATTTGGTTTTTAAAGGATATATCCTAGGTAGGTCACATACTAGCTTAATGCCCTTAGGCAAATTACTTCACTTATCTGAGCCTTGGTTTGCTCCTAAGAAAAATGAGGATAAGCAGCTATACTTCAAGACTGTTGATAGGATTAGAGATAATCCAACACAGAGACCTGCCATTTAGAATTGCAATAAATACAGCTAACATCGTAATTCTGGACTTTATAAGCCAATAACTAATTGATGAGAAAAACCAAATTATGAGGAATTGGGAACTGGGGAAGAAACTAAAGATATCTCTAAAAATAACAACAAGGGAAGAGTCAAGAAACTATATAGATACAAAAACTGAGGCCACTAGCTTACACATTTAAATAGATGTTAAGGGCATCACTAATGTTTTTATAAGATGTTAACAATGATGTTCCTGAAGATGACATTAAGCTTTTTTAAAAAGATTAAATTTTTTAATTCTATGTGTTTTAAAAAATGACAGATAAGCACATAATTGACTTGGCAAGATTCTCATCAAAATGATTTCACAAATTCGGGACACGGCTCAGTGTTAGAACACTTGCCTAGTATGCAGAAGGTCCTGGGTTTGATCCCCAGCACCAAAAAAAAAAAAGCAGCAAAACAAACAAAAATTGATTTAGCATCACATATACTTTACATGTTAGATGTCCAAACTTTAATTAACTGCAAAACTATTACTGGGCTGGGACTATACCTCAGACATAGAACAAATGCTTAGCACGTGTAAGGCCCTAGGTTCAATTCCCAACACCACAGAAAAAGAAAAAGAAGGAAAAAAAAATGTGCTACCAAGATTTTGTTGCACGTAATGTATAAATGAACCTATCATTTTTTCTAATAATCATTGTAAAATATGCATTTTGAACAAAATAACCAAAAATTTAAATATAATGGACTATTAACAGCATCAAGTTCTTTCTTTCTTTTTTTTAAATTTTTTTTGAGTCCAAGGATACTCTACTACTAAGAGACACCCCCAGCCCTTTTAATTATTATTATTATTATTACTATTTCCTTTTTTTTTTTTAAGATACATTCTCACTAAATTGCCAAGGCTAGGCTTAATCCTTTTGTTTCAGCCTCCCAAATCACTAGGATTGCAGTTATAAGCCACCTTGCCTAGCCCTCGGTTTCTTAATAGCTGAAACAAGATGTTTTGGTATCCCACATTGCTTAAGTTTTTTATATCTACCAAAGAAACAGAGACATGTGCCATGGAAATCCCTTTTCACTTGAATTTTCTCCCTACATTTGGAAGGAAGTAAAAAGTGAGAAACATCTGTACTTTCCTTCAGAGCTGACAACTCTCATCCTATGGTTTAAAAATAGAAGTTATTTATGAAAGGCTACAGATAAAATGATCACCTGCTTCAAAAGCAGCTGGCAATTAAATGATCCAAATTCATGCACAACCAAAGTCAAATAACTCTTTCCCTAAGGACAATCCTAGCTGCCCAAACTCCTGGTAATTTCCAATACACCCATGAAATAGCAGAGGATGGTAAAGAAGCAAATGTAATGGCAGATAACAAGAGTCAACAGCTGAGAAACAGAGGCTTGTATCAATCTGGATTCCCTCTACCACCAGACCAACAGTGAGAGTTTCCATAAAAGTTGCCTCAAGAAAATCTGATTCACTTTGGCCAACAATCATCCTTCACCCAGCCCAAGGAAGAACAGATGTTCAACCATTAAAGGGGTATACGTTATTATCAACAGAAACCAGAAAACCTCATCAGTGAAGGCCTTAGAGTCTACAACAATTTTTTTAACAGTTTTTACTCTATTGTCTTACAGTGCTGAATGTCAAATGCAAGTAATGAGAAAGTGCACCCATACACAAATCAGTAGACTCAGCTTCTGTCTCTAGCTATGCTTCTAATGAGTCTGACCTTGAGAAAGTTATTTCACCTTTTTTTCTACCTCCATTTCCTACCAGTCATAAGGTTAGGTTAAACCCACTGATTTTTTTTCTTTTTTTCCTAAACAAGGCAGAGAGAAGATTAATTGAAGTTGCTATACAAAAACATATCTGCTTGTCACTGCATCTATATCTAATCATCAAATATTAAGTAGGCAATGTCCACATAAAAACAACTAACTCTTGTTTGTTATTTTTTTGGTACTGGGAATTGAACCCAGAGTCCCTCTACTACAGAGCTACATCCCCAGCCCTTTTATTTATTTCTATTTTAATACAGGGCCCCACTAAGTGCTGAGCCTGGTCTTGAATGTGTGATCTTCCTGCCTCAACCTCCTCAGGAGCTGGGTTTATATGTGTAGGCCATCACACTCAGCAAAATGACTTTATTTTTACTCTACAAGTTAAAGAAAAACAAACAAAAATGCCTGCCTGGAGACATCAAAAGGACCCAGGTGCTACCTAAATAAAGCTCTTTTTTTTAATTAATTTTTTTAAAAAATTCTAATTAGTTATGCATGACAGTAGAATGCATTTTGACACTTTGTACACAAATGGAACATAACTTCTCATTCCTCTGGCTGTACATGGTGCTGAGTCACACCAGTAGTATAATTATACATGTACATAGGGTAATAATGTCTGTCTCATTCTATGGTCCTTCCCATCCCCAGTGCTCCACCCCTCCCGCCATTCCCCTGTGCACAATCCAAATTTCCTTCATTTTTCCCTACCCCGCCCCCACACTGTGGATCAGCATCCCCTTATCAGAGAAAACTTCAGCTTTTGGTTTTTTGAGATTGGTTTATTTCGCCTAACATGATATTCTCTAGTTGCATCCATTTTACCTGCAAATGGAAACACAGCTCTTTTGAGAGTCCCAAATTTCCAATCTGAAAATACTGCCTAGCAAATTAAAATGATACACAGTTCCAAGAATATACTTCTTTTTTAAGAAAAATAAAAACTTCAATGTATTTCAGGTCCTATGTCTCAGAACTCTGTTCAATACCTCTGACAATACCTTTTCTTACACTTTGCCAAGGAGATAAGCCACTGAATTCTTGATGTTTCCAGGATAGTATCCTGCATATAGACAGATAGGTAGGTAAGTAGATAGATAACAGACAGATTCCTGTGCACTGTCCTTTTTTTTCAATAATGGAGATGGAACCCAAGGCCTTGCCTATGCTACACAAGAGCTTTAACAATGAGCTCCTGCCCCAGCCCTCTGCATTTTAAGAGCTTTCTCTTCACTCAGTGAAACTTTGAAAGGCAGAACCATGATTGTGTTGGGGATGCAAGGCAGTGTTAAAACTTTTGGCTAGCATGCATGAAGTACTGGATTGGATACTTATCACTAAAACAACAAAACAAAAACAAAAGCATAGCCTGGCACAATGTGGCTGCCCAGTATGTATGTATATATGTGTGTGTATGACATATATATATATATATATATATATCTGTGTGTGTATGCATACATGCATATACAGATGTGTCTATAGGCATATATATGCTAAATGAATGAAACAAATTCTTATGCTAGTAGGAATAGCTATCACTAATATTAATTATTGATAATCTTTTTTTAGTAAAAATATTTAGTTGGTTCTTTTTAGTTATACATGACAGTAGAATTCACTTTGATACAATTACAAATGCATGGAATATATCTTAATTATGGTGAATAATTTTTGTTTTTAGAAAACTATATAAATGAATGCTATCTAAGGAGAAAATACATGATTTCTCACCAATATCAACTCCAAAAAATTGGGCTGATGATGTAGCTCAAAGGGTAGAATATTTGCTAGCATGCACAAGGCCTTGGGTTTTACCCATAGCACTGTAAAAAATAAATGAATTAATAAAAATTAACTCAAGAACTTTCCAATCCTTTTCCATCAAGTTTTCTTTATTTTTTTCTTTTCTTTTCTTTTGTTGTGTGTGTTTGTGTTGCTTTTTGTTTTGTCTCATTTTGGTTTTTATAATTAATCTAGTTGGTTTAAGACTACAGACATTCCTATTTACTGAATCTAAAATAAAGAGAAGAAAGGAAAAAAACAAAAAGCATGTACTTTTGAGTTCTGTAAATGCAAAATAAAATATAGCCCATAGATGAAAATGAAAATGTCGTCCAATAAAAATAGCTACCACAAAAATAACAGCATCTAACCAGCTAAGTGTAAGCTGTCTTCATTGAGAAATTTCACCAAAGTAATTTCTATAAATGATCTATTTGTTAAAATAATTGAACATAAAAATTTTAAAGTGCCTTTCAAATTTTAGTCATTCAAATATTTATCACAAACCTACCAGCACTGACATAAATTTTCATATTTTTCCCCTATTCTTTCAATTCTAACACTATTTCATTCAAAAAATTAAGAGTAGATGTTAAGTAAACAGGAAACAAACTGACAGTGAACCTTAAGGTAAGGCCTTGGAACCAATAAGCCTATAGCAAAGGATAAACTCATTCTGCTATTTGATTGGGTGTTTTCCCCACAATAAACTGATCCTTCCACTGTGCATTCTATGTGTGAGTCTATAACAAATGGCTAAGGAAGAGAACTATCACTTGAACATATCTGGATATGCTTTTGGTCTTCTGATCTTCCCCACTTCCAAGTTAGAGAAGTTCTGGCTGGGTCACGGAAAAGAAAGAAGTTACTCCTAATACTCTATTGTATATTCATTTTCCAATAGCATGTATCAGATTTTCTTGTCTTTGCAAGCAGTAGTGACTGTTTCACTTCACAAAATAGCCCTACCTAGATTGCTGTAAGATAGAAACGACATATTACATATATATGTAAATTCAGGTGTGTGGGTACTAGAGCAGTCAGAGATCACCTTTGGAAAGTACTGGAACAAATGTTTTGTGCCTCCAATACTGACCCTTGAGAAAGACCATGAAAAAAGTTGTTCTTTTAATGCTTTGGGAATGAAGAAGAAAAAGAATGATGGTTTAGCAAACAAGACACAAAAGGAATTTATCTGCCTACTGGGGTTCTGAACGTTAGGAAACAGCAGATATTTGGGAGAACTGAGCAGAGAAGCCCTTTCCTGAGATGATTTAGGTCAGACACAACTAAATTGTTCCCTTCGCCACCCTGAAATAAAATAAAATAAAATAAAAAACCAACAAGTATATATCCAAGGCAATCACTGAGGGATGAGCAGGGTTGAAAAGGATTCACTAGGAAGAGACTAGCAGGCCAGGGCCTTTCAGAACTGGGGAGGGCGGGTCACAGGGTAAGGCCCTGATTGGCAGGCGACCTGCCACCTGGAGACTAGCAGCAAGGCACGCTCACCTGTGAACACGTTCTGAAAGCCATCCGCAGTCCCCGGAGCTCCAGACACCTTGCCTGCTAGAGCAGGGGACAGGCCACCGCTACTGTTTGCAGCTGCGCCAGGCTCCAGTAGGTGCGCAGAGCCTCCTGCCGCCGGGGTACCGGCACCCAGCTCCTGAGTCCAGTCGGCTGAGCGGCTGAGGCCGCCTGCGAGGCTGCCTTCGGTCCGGTGCTTCTTGGCTGGGGCGACTGCTGAGCCCAGGGCGGTTCTGGGGCCCCGGCTCAAGGAGGGCTCCAGTCGTCTCTTAATCCTGGGGCTCTGGCTGGGGGACTGAGACGGGGAGTGATTGGGTGAGCTGAGCTGCCGGGTGGTGGTCTTGATGTAACAGGGGGTAATGAGTGGGTAGGGCTTGAAGCAGCGCGGGCTGGGCGCGGGGCTACCGGGCAGAGAGGTGGCTGCTGCGGGGACCCTGGCCCCGTGCGTCTGCTCCTCTGGCTCTTCATCCAGACTCTGCGTGACCTCTCCCACCTCTGGGCCCCACTCTTCCCCTGGAGAGCCTCGGGGAGCATCCTCAAAAGCATCCTCCTCTGCTTCCTCGTCTGTGTCTTCAGCTTCTCTTACGGAGGCTGGTACTGCGCCCTCCTCCGTCCTGGCCTCGGGAAATGGGAAGGCGGTGGAGGAAGGCGAGTCTGCTGCTGCAGACTGGGCCGGCGGTAAACTGGGCGCCTCCGAGGCAAGGAGGCCCTTGGGGGATGGCGGCTGCTCTGGCACCCGGGACTTGGTGGTCTGGCTTTCAGGAAGGTCAGAGGGCGCGGATAGTGCCTGCTCTGTGTCGGGACTGCCTCGGGCCTCCTCAGCCCCTCCGCTCGGTCCCAGCAGAAACCCGTGGAGGCCCAGGAAGGCCCCGGGTTGAGGGAAGGCGGCAGCGGGGGGCGCTGCAGGCTCCTCGGAGTTCTGGAGCTGCTGCTGCTGCTGCTGTTGCTGCTGCTGCTGCTGCTGCTGCTGCAGGCGAATCGCCTGCTGGATGTCTGAGAGCAAATCCTCTTGCTCCGCAGCCGAATGGAAGCTATAGATGTCCGTGTCCGAGCCCGAACTGGTCCTTTGTCCATCCTGCGCCCCTACCACAGTTTCCAAATCCTCGGCGACCGCCTGGACCCCTAACCCAGCCTCTGCAGGCCTAGGACCACCTGGAAGGGTTATCTCAAAAGGGTCCGCACACTCAGTATCCGACAGGCCCGTCTCATCAGCAGACAGGCTGAGGTCCGGGGTCTTGGTGACCAGGGAATGAGCGCTGTCCAGCTCCCCGGTCTGCAGGGCCTGAGAGTCCAACACATCCTCCCGGGAGCCGCCAGAACCTTTCCCTTTGGAGAGGTTCTTCCTAATCCGCAGGTTGGAAAACACGGAGGGTCTGGAGTCCGACTTGCTCTTCTTTTTGCCGGGTTCCCCGCCGCTGCCCCCTCCTCCCTTGCTGTGCTTGCCCAGAGCCTTCTTGCTCCCGCTCCCCTTCTTTGTAGCTTCCACATCCCTGGGCCCCACAGCATCCTCGGCGCCGCATCCACCGCCTTCGTGTAAGGCATCACCTGCGCTCCTCTTCAGCTTCCCATCCTGGTTCCCCATGTTGCAATGCCGCCGCTGTGCCGCTGCACCTTGGGTACTCAGGCCATTTCGGCCCTTCTCGGCTCCTGGGCCGGGCCAGGGGAGTCTTCAGGGCACGTTAGGCAGCTGGGCGAGCCGCTGGGAGAAGAGGCCAACAAGTCCCCGGCTGGCCCCGCTGACATCTGCTGCGGCTTTGCATAATGCGCGGCAGCTCGGGTGGCTGCCTTCTCTGCGGTTGCGGCCCGGGCTGGCTGGGCGCGAACATGCTCAGTACAGCGCGCGGCGCCCGCCAATGGCTGTGCGGGACGCAGCTTGGGCCTGGCTCCCCGCCCGCTGCTGCCGCCCCCTTGGCCCCCTCTTGGCTCTTCGTTGAACCCGAGCGCGAAAAACGTTTCCTCTATCCTGGGGACTTTGATTTCCACGGTGCTTACAGGATGCTTTGCCGCCCCCCACCCCTTCGAATAGTTCGTGGATTGGAACATACACACGAACTTCAAAGCTCTCGAACCTTCAATGAAAAAAAGTTAAATAGAAAAGAAGAAAATTTCACACAGGAAAAAACGGAAGCCCTGTTCCAATTTAAAGGTACCATAATATCTCTGTCACACAACCCTTAAACTAAATCTGCCTGCTTCTATATGGATCTTAAGTAAATATTTGCTGAATGAATGGATTGCTGTTTTTTGAATAATTGATTATCTCCTTGAACACTTTAATGTGCTCGAGCATATGGCTTAGGAAAGGTTACTACACATGATGCTGCACATATGTTTTATACAGAACTTGTCCAGAACAGGACATTAGCTGTCATTTCCAAAGTTGGCATTTCGAACTGCTTTAGACAAAGAAGAGGTGGGTGAAGCAGGAAATACTGAGATTAGAGCTGATTAAAATGCTAATCTCCAAAATTCTATGTTTACCATATAAATTAAACAGCATTTGTATTCCAAAAGGGTACATATACTATAACTCCCAGGAGGTCAATCTCATCAATATTAAACATGTCACTATTGTGGTCGCCTACCAAAAGGAAACACCCTTGGCATAAATATGTGAAATCAGATATTACTATATAAACCACCATTTTCCCAAGCAAGTCGTCCCAGGTACACTTTGTTCTGTACCAGGACTTCTTAACATTCTGGCCTCAATATTAGTATAAAAACTTTTCCTCATTGTAAATTTGTCATTACTTTAATTACTTACTACAGTTGGCTAACTTTGTTTTAAAATATTTTAAAACACCATTGGTAGTGAAAGAAGTTCCAAGCAGTAAACTGAGATTAAAGTGTCATTAATCAATAATGTTACAAGTATTTAAGTTAGAAGTTCTATGTTAACTACTTTGAAAATATGGACTAGTAAACACAGAGGAGGGAAAAGTAGAAAGTGTTCTATGATCCATTTTAAATGCAGCAAGCAAATATATAGTCTTTTCTTGCATAGTATGAACCAACATTTTTTTAAAGTCTCTCCTTTAACATCTTTATGAAGAAAAAGAAAGATGGAAAAGCATATACATCAATTAGTACTATCCGTTTTCAAACTATAATCTTAAAAAATAAATGTAACTTCAGGGCAGGTAGCCAGTTGTCCTTAGCTGGCCCTTTTGAGCAAATGGTTTGGAGAAATCAACTTTAATAACTTTGCCAGGGTAATATTCCAGTCTCTAAGCAATTCCGGAATGCTTGAAAAGCCTTTGTTTCACCTCTTTCACAAGACTGCTCTCTTCTTTTTTCTAGAATACAGGCTTCCCAGAGGGCACAATTTGCCTGTAGATATTAGAATTTTCTACTTCTTTGCCAAAGTACTTAGAAATCTTTATTTTTTGCTCTTTCTTTAACAGATCATCTTTGATTCTAAATTATTTGTTCCCTTACTATTTTCTTCTGTGATGTACTCTAGAAGTTAAGAAGACAAAAGGCAGGGAAGAATAGAGAATGGGAGGAAGGGAGATAGTGAGAAGGCTGCTGATTCTTTTTTTTTTTTTTTTCACATCCTTTGTGAGACAAAAGGCGGGAGTTGGGCTGCAGATCACAGTTGACAAAGTTCTATTACATGCAAAGACTCATTTGAAAATTACAGCTGTGGGTATCAAATGTAGGTAGGTATTCTTAACCCAATAATAATTAATGCATAAGATCAGACAAACTGTGAGATTTGTCAAAGCTCTCAGGAGGAAACGCAATATTTGAGCCCACAAATTTAAGTCACAATTTTTTTAGAACAAACAACACCACATTGTTTACTTTTTGGAGGGATGGTAAAAGTATCACAAAGGAAAACCTGGATATTTTGCCAAAGCATTTGTTTATATTTAGTAGCTATTTAGTAATCCCAAGAATGCCTGTGACAAGGCCCAAATTTAAGTTCATCTGACCAAGAAAGAGCATCAGGGCTGGTGACATATCTAAGCAGTAGAGTGCATGCCTGGGTTCGATCCCCAGTACCACCAAAAAGAAAAAAAAAAGGAAGGAAGGAAGGAAGATAGATTGATTTGTGGTTGTAAAATTACATTTAACAGAAAATTAGAGATCTCACCTTATGCCCAGCCACATCCTAGGTGACAAGGATACAGAAAAGAAAGACAAATATGACCAGCTCCTACATTCAAAGATAATAGCACTTCGTAATTGTTGGTAAAAATTAAACTATTAGCATCCCCAAAAGGTCACCAAAACTGCACATAAAATAAGAAGCAGTGCTACCTGTTTTTCAACATAGAGAATTTAATATAGACTTTATTATTATTATTTTATTGATTGATTGATTTTTGTTGTACTGGAGATTGAACCCAGGAACATTCTATCCCTGAGGTAAGTCCCCAACCCTTTTATAAAAATTTTTATTGGAGATTTAGTCTTGCTAAGTTTCCCAGGCTTTCCTTAAACTTGCAATCTTTCTGATTCTGCCTTTGGAGTCTCTAGGATTTCAGGCATGTGTACTCCACTGGATAAGGATTTTAAACAAACAATTAGTGAACTGATGTGTAGCTCAGTGGTAGAGAAGATGCTTAGCATACACAAGGCCCTGACTTAGATCCCCCAACACATAAAAAAAAAAAATGAATGAATGAATATATAAATAAATAAAATTTACAGAAGTAGGTTGATAAACTTTGAACAAATATTGAAGTTTGGTTCATAATATGTATATTGTATAGTTAAGTATCCTAATCTTTGTAATTTACACTAAAATTCATGAAAAATAAAATGCTTTAATGAAAAAAATAAAATGCTTTAATGGGTACATGAACACGTATATGATAAAGCAAATATATTAATGTTAAGAGTATAATTTATATGGTAGATATAAGAAATTCCTGTAACTTTTCTGAATGTTTGAAAACTTTCATACTAATCAGTTGGAGAGAAAAGCACATTTCAAAAGCTGTGAATTTCTAAAAAAAAAAAAATTCATGACATGAATTTTTCATGTCATGGTTAATAGCACTCAGTAAACTCAAATGGGGGCCTGGGGGTATAGCTCAGTGGTAGAACACTTGTATATCATGTGCAGGGCCCTGATTCTATTCCCAGCACCACAGAAGGGATAAAACATAATGAAATGTTTTTAAGAATTGGGTTTGAGGCTTTTCTAGTGTTTTTTAACCTTACTTCACCTTACTCAACCTTGGTGGAATGTAGAGGAATTAGGTTGTCTTTTAATGATCCAATTCATCCTTTTCTCCAGCAAATGAATGATCCCTCCTTAAAAAAAAGACATATTTTCTCTTCTGCTGTCAATTACTAAGCTGCTGCCATCCAAATCCACTCTTACTTCTGAACTTGCTCCTGGACAACGGGTCTTTGAATCCACTTCTTGGTGAATGCCCAAGTTGAATCGAAAACTACAGGTCTGAAATTCAACTCTTCTTCTTGCATATTTCTTCCTCTTTTATTTATTTTTTTTCAGAAAAGTGTCACAATCATTCCAGTTGCCCAAACCAGAGTACTGGCTGACTCCTTCTTTTCCTGCAGCCCCCACAATTTGCCAGTCCCAGAGATTTCTCTATTCTTCCTCCTTATTATCTCAGATCCATTCATGTCTCCCATCCCAAATGTCACTTCTCTTACTTCTCTCCCACCCCCACTTCCAACTCCCATCAGTTCTGTCCCATTATCACCAATGCCTCTCAATTGTGATTTTGCTCCTCAGGAGACATTTGGAATTGTCTGGAGATATTTTTTATTTGTTTTAATGAGTTATACATGACAGTAGAATGCACTTATATACTTTGATGTATCATACATAGATGGGATTCTGGAGATATTTTTTAGTTGTCAAAATGGAGGAAGGATGCTGCTAAATATAATGCATAGATCAGCCCCTACCTTCAATGCAAAGTGATCCAGCCCAAAATGTCAACAATTCTGTTGTTGAAAACACTTGCTTTATCATAAAGTCACTCATGGGAATAAGTAATAAGGTTTGCAGTTAATAATTGTTTATTAAATGAGTAAAAGGATGAAGAAACTAAAATTGTATCTTCCAGTTGATCAAACTGATTCAGAAACTTGAAGGCAGAAACTAACAGGACAAATAAGATTTTAAGCACTATATCTACAGTACCAAATTTCTTATACAAGGAATTAACTCTTGTCTAAGACATTTGAAGTTCCGTGAATCTGAGGCAAGAGATAGAAATAAGGGCCTCAGAGAACAAGATCCCACCACACCAAATTAAAACTCTAGGTTTGTAAGGGTAAAAGAAATTGAAGTTAAAGCGTAAAAGTTAAAGGGTAAAAGACCGGGTGTTGTAAAAGTTTCTAAGCTGCAAGGTCTGAGTTAAAATGTAAAGGAGGTATTGTTAGGTTTCTATGCTACCTGCAAAACCTGAAATTTCTGTAGCTGTTAAGACAATGCTTAGAACCGCCCAGTAAACATTTCCCCTGATTGTCTGGTTGTTTAATAACTGAAGGGGTCTGTGTGGTTGCACATAGGCCTTGCAGGGCCTGAACCAATCAGTTTGAATGTGTACTCTCCTTAGGAATGACCTATCACTCCAGCCTGACCTGTTCCTGCCAATGAATGAACTAATCATGTTTAGGAGTTGTTCAATTTTCCCGCGCCTCATGATGATTTGTTCTGATGTATACAAAGCCCTCCGCCCTCCCCAAAAAGTGTACTTAAGCAGTGCTCAGCCCCTGCTCGGGGCTCTGGGCTGCTTTCCCTTCTTGAGTGGGCACGGAGCCCCAGCATGCTGGTTCAATAAATCCCCTTCTGCCAATTGCATGAGTGGTCACTTGGTGGTCTCTTTCTCCGACGTTTCGCAGGACCCTTACAGGTTACAGTTTTTTGTTTTGTTTTTTTTTATTTGTTTGTTTGTTTGTTTTTGGTTGCTTGGCTAGAAGGCTTCACTCAGGCTTAGATGCCCATACATTCTGTTGTTGCCCCAGGCTACCTTGATTACCCTAACATTAGTCAATCCCCCAAAATTGTTTTGAACCCAAGCAATTCTTTTAAGGAACAAGTACAGGACAAAGTGAGGTTAAAAAACACATTAAACCATCCCATTATGGGAACAAGTAATTAAAATTGTATACCTTTTCTGAGCATAGTAGCACATGCCTATAATACCTGCGACTTGGAAGGCTGAAAAACAGGAGAATTACAAGTTCAAAGCCAGCCTCAGCAAAGGTAAGGTACTAAGCAACTCAGTGAGACCCTGTCTCAAAATAAAATACATAATAGGACTGGGTATGTGGTTCAGCGGTTCAGTGCCCCTGAGTTTGATCCCCAGTACCCCTCCCGCCTCTCAAAAATTTGTATGCCTTCAACCAAGTCAGAAAAAGGGAACAATTAAGAAAAAATTTCCAAAGAAAGATTAATTCCTCATCAAAGCAGTATAAAAACCACAAGACAGGGCTGGGGATGTGGCTCAAGCGGTAGCACGCTCGCCTGGCATGCGTGCGGCCCGGGTTCGATCCTCAGCACCACATACAAACAAAGATGTTGTGTCTGCCGAAAACTGAAAAATAAATATTGAAATTCTCTCTCTCTCTCTCTCTCTCTCTCTCTCTCTCTCTCTCTTTCTTTAAAAAAAAAAAAAAACCACAAGACAGTCATCAAGGGTATCCTCCCAGAATGTGGGAGCTTTCCTTGCTTGCTTCCACCAAATCTGCTGCTGAATTCTCACCTTCCGTCATCTGCACACTTCATTCTTCAAGTGCATGAGAAAAGAACCCTCTAGTGCTCACATGATGTGACCTTGTGTTATAAAACTATACAATCTGTATAAATATTCTGAATCCTCACATACTTGACACCATGATTAAAACTCCTTGTGATTAACAGAAGAATTTTAGGTAAAGATTGAATTCCTAAATTCCCAGAGCTCTTGTTTTTCATTTTATAATTTTTATTGTTTTGGCTCTGGAGGTTGGACCCAGGACCTGTGAATGCTAAGCAGGTGTCCTACCACTGTCCTACCTACACCTCCAACCTCCCCAGAGCTCTTTTCACAGAGGTGATCATGTACACCACGAACAAGCAGTTACGTAGCTTTCAGTGTTTATCACCATCATTAATTTTTCATCAGAGTAGCATTTGGAAATAAAATGTTTAAGAAACAGAGAAAATATCAATTATTACTTTCCCAAGCAAAATGGAATGCACTAAAAATTTGTTTCTATATTAGGAAAAAGTTAAATGAAAAGAATTCTAGTTTACTTAAGATCCCCCCTGCTGCAAATGAAATATTATCTCCCAACCTTGGAAAACTCATTAGCTTCCCCTGAAAGCTTCCCTTCTAAGGAAGACTTGTGCTATAGTTTGGATCTTAAATCTCTTTCAAAGGCCTGTGTATTAAAGGCTTAGCCCTGGCCTGTGGCACTATTGGGAGGTGGTGGAACCTTTAAGAGGCGAGGCAAAGTGGGATTTAGTTAGGTCATTTGGTGTGTGTTCTCAAAGGGGGATATTGGGAGTTTAGTCCTTTTCTCTTTCCTTTTTAAGTCCAGACCATGAGGCGTACAATTTTGCCATGTGCTCCCACCATGAGGTACTGCCTTATTGCAGGCCCAAAGCAACTGGACCAAGCCATCATGGACTGAAATCTCCAAAATCATGGATTCAAACTTTCCTTTTTTAGTTTATTGTCTCAGGTATTTTAATATAGTTACATAAAAGCAACACAGCATTTTTTTTTAGCCTTCAGCACGTTAGCCATTTTCAAAAATTATTTGCAACTGAGAAACAAAGGAAAAAATGAAACATTTATTTTATTCTTATGTCAGAGAAATTCTTACAAAACTGAAGTTTTGGTATTGAGTCTCTAGACATATCCTTGGTAAGTGAAGACAGAGCCTTTCTACCTAAAAGGAACCAATCAGCTTCTCTTAATTGAGTTGTCAAAAACATTTAGAACTGTGAGTAGGAAGCCCACTGACAGAAACTTAGCCCATGTACCTTGTTCAGTGGGAAAAAGCAACAAAAAAACATTATAAACACAGAGACAAAAAGAAATTAAGTTTCAGGAAGGGAGTTCTTGGCCTTAGAGCAGTGCTCTACAGTGCTCTGCAATAGTGTGAGCCTCATGCATAATTTAAAATGGTACAGTAGCCACATTAAAAACGCAAAAAGAAACAGATAAACTTAACTTTAATAAAATTATTCATCTGGGCACCATGGCAAGAGCCTATATAATTTAACTTCAAATATGCAAAATTTCAATTAGAAAAGTTATTAAAAATTATTGATGAGATATTCTATATGCAGTTTTTCACTTTAAGTCTTTGAGATAAATGCATATTTTACATTAAGAACTATATCTCAATTTAGATGGGCCACACTTCAATTGTTCTATAATGACATATGGCTAATGAATACTGTTTTGAACATTTTTTAGAGTTCTTAGAGAAACTTTTATTTATTTATTTTTATGTGGCTGAGAATCTAACCCAATGCCTCACACATGTGCTAGGCGAGTGCTCTACCACTGATCCCTAGCCCCAGCCCTCCTAGAGAAACTTTCAGAAGCTTCAGTGATAATCTATACTTTGTTGAGTTTAGATTATTAGCATTATCAAAGTCTATCAAGACTTAAAAAAATATCAGAGTATGATATGCTTTCAAATGCAAGCAAAAAAAAAAAAAAACAATTCTTAGTGATACATTAAGGAAAAAAATAAGAATTTTGTTGGGGCAAACACCAGTGAGTGCCTAGGAAATTCTGTTGTTCATGACAGTGAGATAAGAGGGACTTCAAAGACTTTTCAAGATGGTGGAATAGAGGAGGTAACTTTCCTGGCTGCTCCATAGACTGACCAAGAAAGCAGCTTTTTAGTACTGTGGGTAAAAAGAAAAAAAAAAAGTGGGGAGATTTTACTGGAATTTAAAACTGAACATTCAAAGCAGATTGGGACTCAGGAGGTTGAATATAATAAAATAAGGAAGAAATCCCCAGCCTCACAGCTACTACCACTGCCAGGCTACAAGCACCAGCCAGAGCCTTCCCTCCATGAGCATAGTGGAAGGATAAGGGAATGGAAGGAGCCCACATTGTGGGGAGGTCTGAGGTGTGTCTGGGTACAGAGTGTTTAGAGATCAAGGACACTGCCTGGCAAATCTGAAATACATGCTGCACAATATCTGTGTGGGGGGAAAGAAGCCACCATCTCTCCCTCTATTGGACAAAAGACAAAGGAAGGAACCATTTTCAGTCACAGAACCGGGACCACAGCTGAGGGGGCTGATTCCTGGCAAATCTCAGTTTGGCTGGAAATACAGGCCTAGTGACACACATTGCCCGATGGTCATGAAAACTTACTGGCTCTACTCCTCCCTCTTCAATCTGACTGCTTGCAGGACTGGCTGGGAGAGATGCATCTGGTGGGGAACTTGGAAGGGCAGGGACAGGAGAGATTGTTTGAAGACTGAACCCAAGACCAGAAAATGTGGGGTCTGAAGGTGATGAAAGGGACTAAGAATTGGGTCCCCTACCACACAAGTGGAATCCAGGGGAGATCCCTGTGGTACAGTCTTCCAGCATGGACCAGCAAGTATTAGGTGCTGGAGGTGCACTGATTTAAAACCTCCAGACCGATTGGTATTCAGCAAAGATCCTGGAGTCCACCTAAGCTCAAACTCTGCCTCCAGGAATTCTGCCTATGGGGTTACTTTTCTCACTGAGGCATCTGGAAAATGGAGCTTCATGTGCCAGACAACCCCACCTAAAACTGCTGTGAAGAGAAGCTGAGGATCTTTTGAACTCCAATGGAAAGAATTCTTTAACTTTTCATCAAGATTTTTTAAAAATTCTTTTTCTCTGTTTAATTGTGACCTTAATGGCACATGGGATTTGTACATGTACATATTTTTGTACATATTCATATTTTTTCTCATTTCTAGCATTTTTGAAGCCACTTATTTTTCATGGATTAGTTTTGTTTTGTTTTGTTGTTTGTTTAACAATACCCATTGTTCTCTCTTTCACTCTTCCTTTAATTTTTTACTTCTTTGTAGCGCCCCCTTGCAGACGCAACACTCAGGAATCTTCTTTCAGCAGTTTATTCAGGCCCCTGACAGTTCTTCTCCTCAGTTCTCTTTCTCTTCAGTTCTCTTCTTCCGGATGCCCCTCCCAGCCTTAATAAAGCATCTCAAGCCCCAATGCAAAGCAGCCACGTGGAGCTTTCTCATAGAGTGATGAAAAGTCATGTGCCAACTCTCCCAAACAAGGAGTTGTTTGTCACAGACCACAGCGGAGCCAGCGCCATCATGTAATGGCGACCATAATTTGCATAAACGGCAGAAGCGGCTCACCACAGTTCCCCCTTTCTGTTTTCTTAAAACAATACAGGCGAGAGTAGAGGTCCTATCCCACTGTGCAGAAGTGGCTGCATAGTATGGCTCAGTCTTAAGGAGGGCCCTTCCCCAGATCCGAGACCATATCAGCCGACGCCTTTTTTCGTGGGGCGGGGAGTGGACGCGTCTAACCCGCATGCAATAGGACATGCTCTCCTTGAGGTCCACGTCAAGGATCACTCAAGTGCAGTGCTTTGCCTCGCATCCTGTATCGTGGCGATGGTGGACGAAGGGGGATAACTGAGGCTGAACTGTGGCTGTTTATAACGACAAACAAGTTGACAGCACCCTGAAAGAAAGGCACGGACTTTAAGACGATAGAAAAGCACTAGTGTGGAAACCCATCTGCGTGCAATGGCAGTAAAACCGGCAGAGTGCAAGGGCTTTCCAACACTAAGAGAATAGCAAGGAAGGTCATGTCGATCCCAGTGCAATGTTATAATAACTTGGGGTGCAACGACCATGACAAAGGTTTACTGTTTAAGATGCGCAAGCCAGACTTGAGGCGAGTTGCCATTTTCTAAAGCTGCAAGAGCTTGTATGATCATAGCCTTATCATGAGCACTGCGGGCCTTAAGGCGACAGAGAAACCACAAACAGAGGAACATACCGAAGCAACACATTGCACCAAAGATGCCTACCCCCACCCACTCTTTGAAGAAGGAAAAAGCAGAAGATATCCAATCGGTGAATTGACCCAAAGTCACTGGATCGACACGGGTACTGTTCAAGACAGCTATCTGGGTTAGTTGAGACTGGATCATGTCTTCCGCTGCCATGGACCAATTTCCAGCCAAATATTCGCCAATGATGCGGGAGGCATTCCTGGAATCATTAAATCTGACAGAGGTTATGCATAAATGTGCACGTTGGTCAACACAACCCAAAAGCACCAAGTCAGCCAATTCTTCTACCTGAGCTTGGAGTAAATCTATTCTTTGGTTGGCAGCTAAAATCCCTGACAAAATATGTTGATTAATTGTATTTTGGGATTCAAGTATGGTGGAAGTTTGTTGAACAACTTGATTAATGGTGGCAGCAGTTTGTACTTGACTGGCCATAGCCACTCCGGCCGTAACCGCTGCAGCAGCAGACACTGTCACAGCTGTCACTATAGCTGCTGTAATTCCAAAATCCCTGCGGACTCTAAGTAGTTCAACAATGGGGAATTTATCTGGGTCCGCAGTGACTGGGATTGGGACAAAAGTTGGAATTTTCATAACCACTGCCGTGGTCCAGGAGCCATTCCAACACTCAGACAAATAGCAGGTAATATTAGAACAGTCAAGCATCCCCGACGAGGTGTCATTAGCCAAAAGGAACAAGAACGGGGATTGAACGCAGACCATTGCAGGGGGTAATGTGGCATTATATAGCAAAGAGTTGAATGAAACAGATGTAAGTCTATTACCTCGTTCATTCTCCTTAACAGTGCCAGAAACATTAGCCAGCCAGCTTTTGACTCCCAGCAATTGAGCCAATGCAGAAATATCAGCTGAAGCCCCCTTCTCATTAGAAATCAGCCATTGAAACCAGGACCAACCTACTCCTGTAGAGGAGTTGGCACTGTTATTAAAGTTATAAACATACCTCTTAAGAGAGGGGGAAGAGGAGAAACCTTTAGCAACTTGATGTTTCTCCCAAGACTGATCCTGACAAGGCGTAAATATTGGAGGGAAACCAAGATTAGGAGTACAGTAAGGAGAGGCCTTGAAATGAGTGGCATTGTAAGTACTATTAGAAGAAGGAGGCACTGGGATTAGTACCTTGGAGATAATAGCCAAGGTAGTTATGTTAGAAGCAGAGCTATTTGCGGGGGTCCCTGAACCTGATTGCTCCCCTGAAACTACTTGGCTCAGTACAGCACTGATAGTGTTCCCTGAGACCTGACTGGACCGCAATGGGTCCTCCCAGTTAGTCAAATTTTTGGTCTTAAGGTTAATGCAATTAGCGTTTCCAAGGCTGAAACAAAACACTCCTGTGAGATTAACTTGAGATTGATTAAAAATGCTCTCCATGTTTGAGCATGGAAAGCTCTCCCCGAAATACCTCCACCATACGGCGGTGGATCCGGGGGATCGCTTTTCTTGAGCTCCTGCTTATCTCTGTTCCCTTCTCCTATAGTGAAACTCTCTAGCTGACGAGACAGCCTCCCGAGCTCCTCCTCCTCATCCTCCTCTCCCTCTGACCCACTTTCACATGGGGGAGTGCGCAGCGTACTGAGATCTGGATACAAGCGCCTCCTCCCCTGTTTCACTCTCTGCATACTCCCCTCCTTCTGAGATATCTCACTCCCTGCCGTTTCTGATTTCTCCTCATGTAATTGCTCTAAAACTTCTTGTCCCTTTGTAAGTGCCTCCTGACATCTGCCATCTGTAAGGCAGCTACGGACCATTTTCCAAAGGGGTATCACCCCACCCTCTAATATGCCCTGCTCAGAAGCAAAGTCAAGATCTCTGCCTAATTTATCCCAACTAGGTACAGTAAGGCTGCCCGAAAATGCAAACCACGGTGCAGCGATATCCACCTTCTGTAAAAATCTCTGTAAAGTACTATGTTTCACTTCCAGACCTTTAGAACGTAACAGGCCATCTAGGGCCAGAAGAAGCGGACTGGAAGGCACAGCACCCATGACACAACAACAAAAGAAGCACAAAAAACAAAAACAAAATGACACAACAAGAGACACACAGAAAACAAAAGCGAAAGTAAAAACGAAAGTACACAATGCAGCTGCTGCCCCGCTTTGGTCGCGGGTCCCACTTACTTGGGACGATTCTCCGCTTTGATCGCGGATCCCACTTACCTGGGACTACGGTGCACCCCCCTGACTGCTGAAAGTTCTGGTTCCCGGGTTTCGGCACCACTTGTAGCGCCCCCTTGCAGACGCAACACTCAGGAATCTTCTTTCAGCAGTTTATTCAGGCCCCTGACAGTTCTTCTCCTCAGTTCTCTTTCTCTGTTCTCTTCTTCCGGATGCCCCTCCCAGCCTTAATAAAGCATCTCAAGCCCCAATGCAAAGCAGCCACGTGGAGCTTTCTCATAGAGTGATGAAAAGTCATGTGCCAACTCTCCCAAACAAGGAGTTGTTTGTCACAGACCACAGCGGAGCCAGCGCCATCATGTAATGGCGACCATAATTTACATAAACGGCAGAAACGGCTCACCACACTTCTTCTCTCCTCCACTCTCATAATCATCATATCCTATATCACTTCTTTTCTCTGCCTGTCCACCATTTGAAATTATAAAACTTTTCAAACTTACTGTTTTTATAGTAGGCAATAACTGATGATATCATTTCTGTATATTTTGATAATTAACATTATAGATATCATAGTAGAAACTACTTGGTTTAATGCTATATATATTTTTTGCATTGGTTGTTGTTATTATTATTTGTCTCCCCCTAAAAAGTGAGGACACTATCAGTCCACAGGGTGGAAACTCTACTGCTTCAGATCCATACTGTTTGATGGGTAGACGCACAAACAACATGAAAAAGCAAGGGAACAAATTAAAAATGAAACCAAGATACTCCAATAACCAAATCCATTAACATTACAGCAGAAAGAAATGTCAGAGAAGGAGTTTAGAATGTACATAGTTAAACTGGTTTGTGAAGTAAAGGATGGTATAAGAAATGAAATCAAATAGGAAATAATCAAAAGCAGAACTGAAATCAATGAAATTAAAAGAAAAGAAACAATTGAAAAAAATTGACAAAACAAAGAGTTGGTTCTATGAAAAATAAATAAAATAGGTAAACCCCTGGCCATGCAAGTGAAGAGACAAAGAGAGAAAACTCAAATTACTAGACTACAAGATGAAGAAGAAAATATCACAATGGACTTGTCTGAAATACAGAAGATAATTAGAAAATATTTTGAAAATTCATACCCTAATAAAATAGAAAATATCAAAGACATCAACAATTTTCTAGAGATATACAATCTACCCAAACAGAATGAGAAGGTCATATATGATTTAAACAGATCAATTTCAAGTAATGAAATAGAAAACACCATCAAAAGTCTACCAACCAAGAAAAGCTCAGGACCAGATGGATTCTCAGCAGAGTTCTACAAGACTTTCAAGAAAAATTAACACCAATACTCCTCAAATTATTCCATGAATTACAAAAGGAAGGAACCCTTCTAAACTCATTCTATGAGGTCAGTATCACCATGGTACCAAAACCAAAGACACATCAAGGAAAGAAAACTTCAGACCAATATTCCTGATAAACATAGATGCAAAAATTCTCAATAAAATTCTGGCAAATCGCATACAAAGACATATCTCAAAGATAGTACACCACGATCAAGTGGGATTTATCCCAGGGATGCAGGGTTGGTTCAACATATAGAAATCAATAAATGTAATTCATCAGATTAATAGACTTAACAAAAAGAATCATATGATCATCTCAATAGATTCAGAAAAAAAAGCATTTGACAAAAAACAGCACACCTTCATGTTCAAAACACTAGAAAAACTAGGGCTAGAAGGAATATACTTCAACATTGTAAAAGCTATATATGCTAAACACAAGGCCAGCATCATTCTAAATGAAGAAAAACTGAAAACATTCCTGCTAAAGACTGGAACAAGGCAAGGATGTCCTCTTTCACCACTTCTACTCATCATCATCCTCGAAACTCTAGCAAGAGCCACTAGAGAAAAGAAAAAAAAAATAAAGAAATACAAATAGTTAAAGAAGAACTCAAAATATCACTATTTGCTGATGACATGATTCTATATCTAGAAGATCCAAAAAATTTTCCAACAGGAAACTTCTAGAACTAATAAATGAATTCATCAAAGGAGCAGGACATAAAATCAACACCCATAAATCAAATGCATTCCTATACATCAGCAGTGAATCCACTGAAAGAGAAATTAGAAAAACTATCCCATTCACAATAGCCTCAAATAAAATAAAGTAGCTAGGAATCAACCTAACAAAAGAGGTGAAAGACCTAAACAATGAAAACTACAGAATACAAATGAAAGGAATTGGAAAAAACCTCAGAAGATGGAAAGATCTCCCATGCTTCTGGATAGGCAGAATCAATATTATCAAAATGTCCATACTACCAAAAGCATTATACATATTTAATGCAATTCTAGTTAAATTCCCAATGACATTCTTCATTGAAATTGAAAAAGGAGTCATGAAATTTATTTGGAAAAATAAGAGACCCAGAATGGTGAAGGCAATCCTTAGCAAGCAAAGTAAAGCAGGAGGCATCATAATACCAGAGCTTAAACTATACTACAGAGCTATAGTAACAAAAATGGCACAGTATTGACACCAAAATAGACTTGTAGACCAATGGTACAGAATGGTAGACACAGAGACAAACCCACACAAATATGGTTATCTCATACTAGACAAAGGTACCAAAAACAAGTGGTGCTGGCAAAACTGGAAATCCATATGTAGCAAAATGAAACTAAATCTCTATCTCTCACCCTGCACAAAAATCAACTCAAAGTGGATCAAAGACTTAGGCACTAGAACACAGATCCTGTGCCTAATAGAAGAAAAAGTAAGGCCAAATCTTCACCATGTTGGCCTAGGCTCTGAATTTCTTTCTTTTTTTTTTTTAAGAGAGAGAGCGAATTTTTTTTTAATATTTATTTTTTAGTTTTCGGCGGACACAACATCTTTGTATGTGGTGCTGAGGATCAAACCCGGGCCGCACGCATGCCAGGCGAGCGCGCTACCGCTTGAGCCACATCCCCAGCCCTAGGCTCTGAATTTCTTAATATGATCCCTAAAGTCCAAGAAGTAAAATCAAGGATCAATAAATGGGATGGATTAAAATTAAAAGGCTTTTTCTCAGCAAAGGAAACAATCAATAACATGAGGTGAGATTGTACAGATTGGGAGAAAATCTTCACCACATGCAGCTCGGATAAACATTAATCTCTAGGATATATAAAGAACTCAAAAAACTTAACACATACACAAAAAATAATAACCCAATCAATAAATGGGCTAAGGAACTGAACATAGACTTCACAGAAGAAGAAATATAATCAATTGACAAATATATGAAAGAATGTTCAACATCTCTAACAATTAGAGAAATGCAGATGAAAACTACACTAAGATTTCATCTCACTCCATTCAGAATGGCAATCATCAAGAATACGTGCAACAATAAATGTTGGCAAGGATGTAGGGAAAAAGATACACTCATACATTGCTGATGGGACTGAAAATTGGTGCAGCCACTATGAAAAGCAGTGTGGAGATTTCTTAGAAAACCTGGAGTGGAACCACCATTTGACTCAGCTCTTCCATTCCTCAGTTTATACCCAAAAGACTTAAAATTACCACGCTACATTGACACAGCCCTATCAATGTTTATAGCAGCTTAATTACAATAGCTAGACTATGGAACCAACCTAGATGTCCTTCAATAGATGAACGGATAAAGAATATGTGGTATAGTTATTCAATGAAATATTACTCAGCTTTACAAAAGAATGAAATTATGGCATTTGCCAGTAAATAGATGGAGTTGGAGAATATCATGCTAAGCGAAATAAGTCAATCCCATAAAAGCAAAATAAATCAATTCCACAAAACCCAAGCCTGAATGTTTTCTCTAATATGTGAATGCTTATTCACAATAAGGCAGGGGGCACTAGAGAAGAATAGAATTATCTTAGGTTAAGTAGAAGGAAGTGAAGGGAGGGGGAAGAGTGGATGTGGGGATAGAAAGAATAGTAGAATGAAACAGACATTATTACTTTATGTATATATGTGATTACATATGACCAATATGATTCTACAACATGTACACTCAGAAACATGAGAAATTATATCCCATCTATGTATGATATATCAATGTGCATAAATGCATTCTACTGTCATTTATAACTAATTAAGACAAATTAAAAAATTAAAAAAAGAAAATACAGGAAGTGAAATATTACTTCAATATAAAGGCAGAGATTCTTAAAAAAAAGAAATCAAGCAGAAATCCCCAAAATGAAGGAAACAATAAACCAAATTAACAATTCGATAGAAGGAATCACCAACACACTAGACCACTTAGAAGACAGAACCTCAGGCAATAAAGAAAACATATATAATCTTGAAAATAGAGTTTAATACTGAGAGAAGACATTAAGAAACCATGCACAGAACTTCCAATAACTATGAGATAACATGAAAATACCAAATTTAAGATTTATTGAGATGAAAGCTCAGAGATACAAATCAAAGGAATGTACAATCTTTTCAATGAAATTATATCAGAAAATTTCCCAAACCTAAAGAATGAAATGTAAAATCAAATATTAGAGGTTTACAGGAACTCAAATGGACACAATTACAACAGACCCATACCAAGGCACATTAAAATGAAAATGCCTAACATACAGAATAAGGATAGAATTTTACAGGCTATGAGAGAAAAATATCAGATTATATATAGGGTAAAAACCAATTTGGATCTCAGATAATTTCTCAACCCAGACCCTCAAAGCTAGGAGGTCCTGGAATAACATATACCAACCTCTGAAAGAAAATGAATGCCAACCAAGAATCCTATCCAGCAAAATTAAGTTTCAGATTTGAAGATGAAATAAAATCCTTCTCTGATAAACAAATTTAAAAAATTTGCTAAAGTAGAAAGCCTACACTGCAGAACATTCTCAAAATATTCCATGAAGATGAAATGAAAATAAAAGTGAAAAACAGCAAAGGGAGGAACTACATTAAAGGAATAGTCAATCAAAGGATAAACTTAAATCAAATTAAAAACTAGAAATAAACCAAAATGACCAGGAGTACAAATCATATCTCAATAATAATCTTAAACATTTAGTAGTCTGAACTCATCAATCAAAAGACACAGACTGGCAGATTGGATTAAAGAACAAGACCCAAGAATATGCTGTCTAAGAGACTTACCTCATAAGCAAAGACATCCACAGACTAAAGGTAAAAGGATGAGAAAAAACAAATAATTCACATGGATCATATAAACAAGCAGGGGTTTCTATTCTCAGATAAAGTGGACTTTAAGCCAACATTAAACAGAAGGGACAAAGAAGGCCATTTCATTCTGCTTAAGGGAATTATACATCAAGAAGACATAACAATTGCAAATATTTTTGCCCCAAACAATGGAGCATAAACATACATCAAACAACCCCTTCTCAATTTTAAGAATCAAATAGACCACAGCATAATAATAGTGGGTAAATTTAAAATGCCTCTGTCACCACCAGATTGATCCTCCAAACAAAAACTAAATAAAGAGATTATAGAAGTAAAAAATACAAATGATAATTTAGATATAACAGACATATTTAGAATATTTCATCCATCAATGACTGCATACACTTTCTTCTCAGCAGCACACAGATCCTTGTCTAGTATAGACCATGTTATGTAAACTATCACATATGTTGTCATACAATTGTAATATTACCTTTGTATATTTTTAACATCTATAAGGCTATTTTGATAGCTCCCTTTCCATTGATATTAATTTTTGTATTCTTGCTTTTTTCTTGATTATACTTCTTTGATTTTATCAAATTTCAGATATATTATTTCTTTTCTATGTCATATATTTCTGCTCTTACTCTTATTTTTTTTCTTCCTACTACATAATGTGAAAATAATTTGATTGTTATTTGTATCTTTCAGATACAAATACTTTTAAGTTATAAATGTTCATCTGAGTACTGTTTCATCCCAGAAATCCTGGTATTTTAAGATTTTATTATCACTTAGTTCAAAGCACTTTTTATTTACTTTTTTTTGTGTGTGTTTTCTTCCTTGACCTCTGAAATATTTATAGGGGTGCCATTTAATTTTGAAATAATGACATGTCGGGGTGGGGTTCTATGTATCTCAAGATGATTGATTTCTAATGTAATAAATCATGCAGGAAACACAGTCTGCATAGTTTCAAATTTTAAAAAAGCAATGAAAATGCTTTTTATATTGAGTATATTGGTTACATACATGTCAAAATTGATCAAATTGCAAATATGTGCATTTTAATGTACTTTGATTTTACCTCAATAAAGCCATAGGGGAAAAAAGGGCTTCAAAGAATGTGACAATGTAGGCAAGGAGAAGGTACACTGGTCATTTTCCCTGTCTTCAATCTTTAGGTTAAAGCAGAGTGACCTTGGTTGTAAAGTAAAGGAATGTACTGATAAATCATCTGGAGAAATCTACCTGGGCAAAGGGCACACAACCCATCCTGTATATATTCCTTCTGTTTATAGATGTGGTTGTGGTCCTCCATATTGTCCTGGCCTGCCGTCACCAACGAGTCCATGAGTAATAAAGTGTCCAGAGGCTTTGTATCCCTGGGGTTGAACAGCTTTTTTTTTTTTTTTTTAAACCATCCAACTTAATAGGAATTTATTAGAGATAAGTCCATACTTTTGACAGAGCTTACCACCATTGAAATAAAGAATTCACAGAGCAAGAATGATCCTTGAATGGGAAAGAGGAAATATGATTCTAGTATAAATATGGACAGAAGAAGGAAAATTGTCTTCTACAGACAATTATTTTGTTGTTTGTTTGCTTGTTTTTTTTTTTTTTTTAAAGTTTTGTGATTCAAACCCAGAGCCTCCTGCATGCACTACCACTGAGATACATCTGCAGCCACTTTTAAAACATTTCATTTTGAGACAGGGTCTCACTAAATTGCCCATACTAAGCTCAAACTTGTTATCTTCTTGCCTCAGCCTCCCAGGTAGATGGAATTTCAGGTAGCTTAATTATCACCAAGCCTGACATTGCATTGGTTTTCATAATCTTTGCTCTGACTTAAATACTAAAATTAAGGATACCTACAAAAATTGGGCCAAATGCATGGATTTTAATCAAGACAAGAATAACAACAAGAATCACATGCGTACACATGTGATTCTCCTGCTTAATGATGTCAGTAACATTGATTTAAATCACACTGCTCCAAAAAAAATAATAATTGAATTTTGCACTTTGACTTGGTGATTGTGTTGTAGCAGGGGAGCCTTTGCAAGCTGAAAACTGCAGCAGCCAAGATGCCTAGAGCTGAAATAGGTTCAGGGTCCTAAAGACTGATGGTTCTTTGCAAACTCTCAGAGCAGGTTGCACAAGCAGGGGTTGATTTGGGAAAATAAGAAGAGAGATTAGCATACAGTAAAAGCTACTGAGTGGACAGCAATTTTCACAGAACCAGTTTTCTTTTTGTTCTGTTTTAAGGGGACTAAAACTAAATGAATTTGGATACCCTCTTCCAGCTGAAATCTGGACAATGTAGATGTTGGCCCCAGGAAGGCTCACTCCCTTTTGATGTGATAAGAAAGTTTCCTGGGATTACAATAGCACCAAAACCTGTAAAAAATCTGCCTTTCCGCATTCTGGAAGCTTTGGTTGGACCGTTCATAAAAGTCTTTCTCTTTGAGGTTGTGTATGTGTGTGTGTGTGTGTGTGAGTGTGTGTTTATCATAGAAAATGGGTCTTTGGGCCTGCATTTCTCCTGAAGATAAGAATATACAATAAGAAAGATAGTAGAATGAAACAGACATTATTACTGTATGTATGTATGTGACTGTATGACCAATGTGATTCTACATTATGTATGCTCAGAAAAATGAGAAATTATATCCCATCTATGTATGTATGATGAATCAAAGTATATAAGTGCATTCTACTGTCATGTATAACTAATTAAAACAAATAAAAAATTAAAAAAATAAATAAAAGATAAGGAGAGTTCACCAATTAAAAAAAAAAAAAGAATATAGCATATCCTATTGGCTTCAGCCTGGATAGGACAGCAGGTAAATTGCTTTTTAAAAGATAGCATGTAGGGTCAGCACAGGAGGCCCAGTGTATAGAACTATCCCCTTAATCTTATGTTTCCACCTCTCATATCTGTCTGTTACTTATCAATGGTAGAAATGAAACAAGTCAGGCAAGAGGACATACAGGCAAAGCTTTTTTTTAAAGCTTCTATTTGAGAAGGAGACAGAGCACTGACTACAGTGTCAGGCTGGCTCCTGGAATAATGGAAGATAGTTTTATTCATGTAAAAGTGCAGTTTGTAAGGTGGGAGTGTTTCTGCTAAGGTTTAGAAATGTTTATTGGCTTTAGGTACTTTTCAGAGGTTTATTTTTCTTTTCCTCTGAGGACACATTTTACTCTGAAGGAGGCATGCTCATTTGGTCAATCATTCTAGCCAAATTTTAGCTTTCCATATTGTGCCACATCTTATATCACATCTCTGTCTTATAATGGGAATGAATTGCTGTAGCTCTTAGAAGAACACATAGGTTGGAAAGTAAGAAGTTAAAGGCCCTGAGAATTTACCATTTTAATTGCCTGTCAACAGTTGTTATCCTTAGTGCTGTTTGTCCTAAAGAGTCATGGCAAGAATCTCCTGGCCCTAATGATGCCCCTGGTCTCTAAAGCTGATAAGGTGATTTGAGCAGGATGGTTAAGGCACACACCAAGCTTTTAATAACTAACAAGTTATGAGTTAGGTGAGAGGACAGAAAAAAAATTATACAATTTTTTAATAGCTATCAGGGCATGAGTTAAGGCATTTGCCTTTGTCCCTATGGTGGTCTCTCTCTCTCTCTCTCTCTCTCTCTCTCTCTATATATATATATATATATATATATATATATATATGTGTGTGTGTGTGTGTGTGTGTGTGTATGTATGTGTATGTGTACATATATATTTCATATATATGTATAAAATGCTTTCTTCTTGAATTCTAAGCATAAGCACTTTCTCTTAGTATATAAGAGCCAATCTGGCTAATTATAACCATATTGAAAATGGAAAAAGCTGAAGGAGAGGATACAAACTTTTTAATTGAAGGGCAATGGCTTACTGGCCATAAAACAGACACCTTAATTCTTTTCACTTCCACATACAAATTAAGAGGAATTTATTCTGATCAGAAATGGATCCAAAAGAAGCTTGGAACTCACATCTCCCACTGCAGATCTTTCTGGAGAATTGCCCTCTGGAGAGTTAGGCTTCCTAGGGCATGGTGAGGTTTTATAATACAGATAGCTTTGGGTAGGGGGTGTAGCTCAATGTAGAACACTTTCCTCGCCTACTCCTGGATCTCTGATTTGATCCCTAGCACCACAAAGAAAAAAAAAAAAAGGTAGCTATATCAGCTTTGAAAAGCAAAAAAAAAAAAAAAAGGCTGATTGCCCTCACCTGTGTTGGAGCGTCAGGTCTATAAAGATGATCTTGGGGGCTTTTGAAGAAGAGGAAAATTTTAAAATCCATAATATAATTAGTTTTTCTCATAATGGTGTAGAAATGGCTGTTGTCAGTTTCAGAGAAAAGATATTGCATTACTTGATTACTGGGAATTTATCAGTATCTATGATACTTAAATCTTTGCTTCCTCAGAGATTAGAGAGGCAGGATAAGAAAACTGATTTGGCAGTCTGCCTTCCTTGCTTAGGACAATGAACTTAAGATTGGCAGAGATATTTAGGGCTTGTGTACTCTGCCAGCTCAGGAAACTTTTCTATTTCTTCTTCTGTACTACTAAAGACCCTGGGACTTTAAGGAAGATTTAAATACAAGATTTAAAAATGACAATTAAAATGAAGAGAATGGTTGCAGGTAGCTCAGTGTAGCGCACCTCTTCCGCATGCTTGAGGCTCTGGGTTTGAAGCACAGCATAATAAATAAATAAAATAATAATTTTTTTTCAATAGTACCTTCCTTGGACTGTTTGGAGTTGGTGATTCTGTGGTACCTGGTTAGAAAGGCCCAAGATATTCTAATTTGATGGGGATCAAGCAATAGATGATAGGCCTTAGGCAGTGATGGGTAAGGAGCTTCCAACCAAGTCAATCTCATTTTCAGGGATTAAAGTGGGTAGAGTGCTGCTCAACTGCTGCACAGCCAGAAGCATGTTGTTCTACATATCCCCTCAAAGTGGCACTTCCTTTTAGTCTTTAAGACACTTAAAAGGGAACTTTGAAGACATTGCTTAAAGTCTGATTTATTTGTTTTACTCCTGATTTGTTTTTCATGATTCATTGAGATCCTTTAAGAACTCCTATGGTAAAAGATGGATATACAGTATGATCAAAACAGATTTGCTCCCTGTCCACTGGGATCTTGCAATATAAATAGGGGTAGGCCAAGACAGTCAGTAAACAAATAGATAATTACAAATTAACATTAAGGATTTAGAGGTTAAGAACAAATGCTCTATAAGTAACTTAGCAAATCCCTGTTTAAAAATAAAAATAAAAATTTAAAAAGGATTAAGAATGTTGCTCAGTGGTTAAGTGCCTCTGGATTCAATCCCTGGTTCCAAAAAAATAAAAATAAAAACAAAAAAATCCAAAACAAATGCTCTAATATGGGGAATGGTCTTTTTGTTTTGTCTTCTGTTTTGAGGGATTGAACCCAGACATTTGTATTTCCTAAGAATGCGCCTACCACTGATATACCCCCAGCCCAGAATAAACTATTTTAAAGTGGGTGTGGTCAACAGAAGCCTCTCTGAATACCCTGATATTTCATGATGAGAAATGCAGGTGAGAAGGATTCAAGCAAGCAAAATATGTTAAAAAAAATTGAGCAGAAGGAAAATCATGAATTAAAGTTAGGAAGACAAGAGGTTTATTAATAAGAACAAGTGATAAAAGAAGTTCTGTGCCCCAGAATCTATTACCCTAATTCCACAGCATTTAAGATCCTAGGAACTCTCTTTTAATATTTTATATTTCCATTTTTCACCTGTTTTCAATATAACAGAATGAAGAATTAATTATTTAATATCTTTTAAGAACTATCTGATCTTTGTAATTATTTATGTAGCTCAGGTATGATTCAACTAATGGTATCAAATGGGGAAATAGAAAGGAATGTAATCTTCTTGGTAGTGCCTTCAGATTAAATAGGTGGGCTCTTCTTCCCTCAACATTTCCCCCACTCCTATAATTCTGATTGGTATAAAGTCCTTGTATTTTTACTCTCCTCAAAAATGACTGGAAAGGATCACTTCAAGGGATTGGGGTTGTAGCTCAGTAGTGTACTTTCCCATCACACATGAGGCCCCAGGCTGGATCCCAAGCACTATGGAAAGGGGGGAAAACTGTTTGAGTCATCTGTTACTTCTGCCCTTGTAATTCTACCATAATAAATTAAAATTTCCTCCATCTGCTTCTTTTGGTGGTAGTAATGGTGCTGGGGATTGAGCTCAAGGCCTCTGAACTTTTTAAATGATATGTTTTCAAAATTGCATATTAGAATTAGGAGAATTGGTCTTAGAGAAATTGAGTTCAAATCTTGACCTTATTCTTTATTGCCAGGGTGATTTTGGGCAAATAAATCTCTGTGAGGTTCAATTGCTCCATCTGTAAAATAAATATGATGGTAACTATTTAATAAATGCAAACATTTAATTAGATTATGTATACAAATGGCCTAGCAGATATTTGATGCTCCATAGTTGTTCAACAAAAATACAAGAGCCAGTTATGTAACTCAAGTATTTCCAGGCCTTTTACAGCCAAGCCCCCCTGAAAACACAAAAGGAAGAATTGTTAATTCACCCAAGCTGAGGGAGCCTGCCAGGCATGAAGGCTCAAGCTTTGTTGCTAGGTATACTGAACTATTTTTAACAAAGACCCTATACTTATGCCATCCTCAGATGAATGCCAAGGGGTAAGTGCTTTTCTGATTGGTCCAGTGATTTTCTGCCCCTAAATGCTGGATTTCATCCACCACAGCCTCGAGATGTGGGCCAGGAGAGGAGATCAAGCTCAGAATCATTGTGCCTAGAATCCTTACCAGAAGATTTGGGCTGAACCCAGCTTTGTGTCTACTTCAGAGATGGAATACTCATTCATATTTATTTTATTTTTTTAAGAGAGAGAGAGAGAGAGAGAGAGAGAGAGAGAGAGAGAGAGAATTTTAATATTTATTTTTTAGTTTTCGGCGGATCAACATCTTTGTTTGTATGTGGTGCTGAGGATCGAACCCGGGCCACACGCATGCCAGGCGAGCACGCTATCACTTGAGCCACATCCCCAACCCCTCATTCATATTTATCTAAGAATTCCCAGGATAGCCTGTCAACAAAGTGCAGACATGAATCTGTCCCAGATACTGTGGATATGAAAGGTTCTTCAGCATGAATTTTATGAGCATGACCTGGTATTATAAATCAATGTTTCAGCAAATGAATGAACAAAATGTGGTATATCCATATCATGGAATATTATTTATCAATTAGGAGGAAGTATTGATACATGCTGCAGCATTCATGAGCTTCAAAGACATTATGCTAAGGGAAAAGAACCAGAATAAGAATCATGACCTTAATCTTAATTTCGTTTGTGTGAAAGGCTCAGAAAACTAAATTTTATAGACCAGAAGGTACACAACTCTGTAAATATACTAAAAATAACTTAAATAAATTTAGTAGTGGACTGAGAGTCTAGCTCAGTGGTAGAGCACTTGTCAAGCAAGTGTGAGGCCAAAGGTTCAATGCTCTTATAATCTAATAATATCACTTTTGAACATTCCTGCATTGTCTCACAAATGAGCTGTCATGAGACATAACATATCCAAACTGTAACACCTAGTCTTCATTCCTTAGAATATTTGTCTTTGGAATTTAGTTTAGCTTTCCTTTTGGACCCAAGAATACAGTTGAATTTGGTCATCCAGGCCAAAGCAGCAAAGCAATTAAATTTAGGCCATTTCTCATCAGGAGATCGGTGCCTCTAAACTGAGGTTCAGAGAGTATTATACTTTTTAAAAATTAATGGTTTATAGAGGTATCATTTACAAATCATAAATTCACCTTTTGTGGGTATGTATGTGTGTTCACACACACTGGGGATTAAACTCAGAGCCTTGTGCTTGCAAGGCAAACACTCTACCAACTGAACTATATCCCCAGCCTGAAATCCTTTATATATATATATTTAGTTGTGGATGGGCACAATACCTTTATTTTATTTGTTTTATGTGGTACCGGGGATTGTACCCAGTGCTCCATGCATGTTAGGCAAGTGCTCTACCACTGAGCCACAACCCGGCCTCCTAAATTCACCTTCTATATGTATGTGTGGTGCTGAGCATTGAAGCCGTGGTTTTGCATATGTGATTGATTTTTCAGAATATTACACTAGCATCCAGTTTCCATTTGGAAATCTATGTGCTTCTTGGGAAGCTGACTCCACCCCCGTCTAGTATCTAGAGTGAAATATATGATTTACTATAGAAATATTATTGCAAGAATGGGCATGTGACCTCTATTAGTCAAATTGGAATGGATCCAGGTCAATTGTTAGAAATGATTGAAGAAAATTTAGGGTGATGTGGTAGACATGAAGCATGAAATGCTAGAACTCCACTCAATGCCAGGAGGAAAGCTAGTCAAAGTCAAATATGACCTCTGTGGGGTAAGATGATAAAGTGGTAAGGTGACATGATTAGATTATAAGACCATTGAACCCTTGGCCTCACACATACTAGACAAATGCTCTATCATTGAACTAGGATAAATCATGAAACTATGCCTGAAAGCTGTTATCTTAGGCACTTTAAATTATGTGAGTAATAAACTCCTTTCATTATTTAATATATTTAACCTGGGATTTATATAAATATGTAGATACTCTGTATGAAAGACTCAGTATTGTTAAGATGTCCATTCTTTCCAATCTAGTCTTATAGATTCAACACAACCCCAATACCAGGAAACTATTTTTGTAGCTATTGACGAGATAGATCTAAGGTTTATATGAAAAGGAAAAATCAAGAATAGTCAACACTGAAGAACAAAGTCAGGGGAGCTATCAGATTGTAAGACTTATTACAAAGCTATAGTAGTTAAGACACTGTTATATTGGTAAAATAGACATATATGGCTGGGGATACATCTCAGAGGTAGAGCATTGACTAGTATGCTCAAAGTTCTAGGTTTGATCTCCAACACTATATAAAAATAATGCAAGGACAGATACATAGATCACAGACCAGAAGAGGGATACCAGAAATAGAACCACACACATATAAGTAACTAATCTTTGACAAAGGCTGTTCAGTAGAGGAAGGATAGCCTTTCAACAAATTATACTGCCCAAATAGACTTCTATATGTAAATAAATAAACAAAATCACATTTTCTGGATGAAAAACTGATATTAGATTTTTAGACTTTACTAAAATTTCTCTGAGTTCAATCCACAAATCCCCAGTACAAAACAAAAACACAACACAACAAAAAAACTTAACACAAAATAGAACAAAACAACAATAACAACATGGTAGAGAATGTGATTGGCATGTACAAGGCACACACATACATACACACAAACAATGGAAAATAAAATTTCTTTGTGAAAGACACTGTTAAAAGAATCATAACACAACTCACAGGGAAAAATATTTGCAAAACTTATATATATTATGTACTTGTATCTAAAAATACACCTCCTATAACTAGAAATTAAGAAAATAGCCTAATTTAAAAATGGTCCAAAAGTCTGGGGTTACAGACATGCACCACCAGACTTGACTGAGTGATTCAATAAGATATGCAGATGGCAAGTAAGCATATGAAAAGATGCACATCATCATTTGTCATCAGGAAACTACAAATTAAAATAACAATGGGGCATCACTACACATTAGAATGACTAAGATCTAACACACAACACTAAATACTGGCAAGTATGTAAAGCCAGAGAAATTTTCATTCATTCCTTGTGGGAATGCAAAATTTTATAGTCACTTTGGAAAAAAGTTTGGCAGTTTCTTACAAAGTTAATCATAGTCTCACTATACAATCCAGCAATATTATCCAATTGGCTTGACAACTTATATTCACACAAAATTCTGCAAAAGAATGTTTATACCAGTTTTATGTATAATTGCCTAAACTAGAAGAAACCAAGATGTCTGTCAACAGATAAATGGATAAGCAAATTGTAGTATACCCATACAATGGAATATATTATTCAATGATAAAAAGGAAGCTATAAAAAGACATGGGGTAACCTTAAAGGCATATTGCTAAAGAAAAAAACTCAGAATAAAAAACCTACATATTGCTTGGTCCAACTATATGACATTTTGGAAATTATAAGATTAGAGACTGTAAAATGAACATTGGTTTTCAGGGGTTCTTGGAGAGGGGAGATGGATGAAAAGGTAGGATCCAGGGGATTTTTAGGAGAGGTAGAATACATTTTATTTTGTTTATTTCTTGTGGTGCTGGAAATCTAACCCAGGGCCTTCTTCACACAGGGTAAGCAAGAACTGTACTACTGAGCTACACCCCCAATACCTAGAATGTGTTTTATTTTACTGTAAGTCAAATCTAATTTACACTTTCCTACACAAAGCTAATGTCCTATGAACACTTTATACTGTACTTATTCATTATTGTATACTTCAATTTACTCACAAAATGATTATTGAGAACTATGCAACATGTTAGGCATGGTTTTATGGCAAACTACTCAGTATGCCTCTAGGCATTTCTTATTGAAGTTTATTTCTCTATTTAGTTTAGCATAAACTAAATAGAGAATTATTATTATTATTTTAAGCTTATTTTATTATTATTTTAAGCTTTTCTTAGTTACCTAGTGCTCTGAAAATATATCATGATACCTTCCCCTTCGAAACTCACTCACTCAGTCAAGTGTGGTGGTGCATGTCTGTAACCCCAGCAACTCAAAACATGATGCAGGAGGATTGCAAGTTTGAGGCCAGCCTCAACAACTTAGCAAGACCTATCTCAAAACTTAAACATTTAAAAAAGGGCTGGGGTTATAGCTCAGTGGTAAAATGCCCCTAGTCCCCTAGGTTAAATTTCCAGTACCAAAAAAAAAAAAAAAAGATTAAGTAAAGTAATCCTCTATTTTTCACTTGTGTGCACTTCCTCTGTAATTTAATATTTCACCATATAGTACAATTATTTGTTCACATCTCTTCTGGAAGCTTTAAGAGTTGAGGGATAATGGTTGCTAGAATTACCTTGTAAATTAAAATTACTAGCCAGAGAAAAACTTTCTGAAAACACAAGATTCCAAGATATAACACTTTTTTATTGTTGCTTTTGTTTTTATATTGAGCTGGAATCTTGCTATGTTGCCCAGACTGGCCTCAAACTCCTTGCTGCCTCAGCCTCCTGAGTAGCTGGAAATATAGGCACATGCTGCGTATCTGACAAACATTGACTTATTGTAAAAACTAAAGTTTTACAAAATCCAATTAAGTGACCAACTAGCATGGATTATAAGAGACTCAAGAATTAGGTTATATGTATATCTTGAACACAGGAACATGGCCTTCCTCTTAAAGTTTTGGAATCATTGACAGAGAAATTTTAAATGGAGTTGAGGGTTTGGACAATAATGTAACATACCAACCAAAATCTCCTATTAACAGACATAATAACTGTTTTCAAAAGAACTCTCTGGATCCATTCTTTTTCTTTTGCTTAGCAGATTGTGTCTTTTAGAGCCGTTTAAAGTTCATAGCAGTATAGTGCAGAAAGTACATGATTCCCACATATACGCCCAACCTCCCAAACTTCCCCATTATCTGCATCTTTCACTACAATGGTGCATTTGTTATAGTCAATGAATCAACATTGAAGTACAAAACTTTCCTCAGTGAGTAAGCATCTTCTCAGTTTCAAAAAGATTCTAAATATTTAGAAAAGTCAAAATCATACTATAGTTATGTGCTATGTAACATTTGTTCCATTTACTAGAGAACTATATCCCCAGTCCTTTTTGAAAAAAGAAATTTACTTATGTCTTTGCATGTATGTGTGGTGCTGGGGATTGAACGCAGGGCCTGAAGTAAGCTAGGAAAGCACATTACTGCTGAACCACACCCTAGCCCTTTCTTACTTATTTTTTATATATAAAATACATTAGCCTATTAGAACTTCAGCCTTTTAACTCTAATATGCAAAATTGATTAATTGATTTAGACTTGTGAGCTTCACTTGAAATCTTCCTAAGTTGGAACATTTATGTTGTTTTATATCTCATTTTATTTAGAAGTTCTATGTGGTCCTGTATGCTGGTATATGCCTATATTCCTAACTTTGTGGCAAGAGGAATACAAGTTCCAGGCCAGTTGGGGCAACTTTGTGAGATTCTGTCTCAAAGTGATAGTGATAAAAGAGGTAGATATTGCTTGATGGTAGAGCACTTGCTTAGCATGTGCAAAGCCCTGAGTTCAATTCCTAGCACCACAAAAAATATATGGAGTTATTACATTTCACATTTTTAAGAATTACCTAATACTCAGATAGGTTTTTTAAAATTAAGTTGAAATATTTTGAAGGAAATAGAAAATATTAAATTTACCAATGAAGTTTAAAGATTAAGGGCATAAAGTTTGTAAATGACCCCAGGTGAGCATTAATAAGTGGTCCCCTAGAATTGACAATGAACAGTTGTTCAAAATAAAATAAGAATATTGGACTCCAGCCCAGTGACCCATGCCTAAAGTCCTAGCTGTTTAGGAGACTGAGGCAGGAGAAATATTTGAGTCTAGGAGCTGGAGAACAGCTGGACAACTTTACAAAATCCTGAATTAAAAGAAGAAAAGAAAAAGAAAAAGGAAAAGAAAAAAGCAAAATCCAGGTAAGTGGGACATTAGGAAACTGTGAGAGGAGAATCACAAGTTCGAGGCCAGCCTCGGCAACTTAGCCAGATTCTGCCTCAAAATTAAAAAAAAAAAAAAAAAAAAAAGGAGAGTTGGGAAAGTAGCTAATGGTAAAGAGCCTCTGGGTTCTATTTACAGCAAATCCCTGCCCACTCTGCAAAAGAATATTATGTTAAGGAACTAAAAACTTTAGGAACAACTAAAGGTTTGAATTTGTGACTTTAATCTATTAACATAAATTTTTAAAAATCTAAGTAACCTTCTTTGTATATACACAATTGACATTCTGGGGCTGGGGATACAGTTCAATGGTTTAGCGCTCGCTTGGCATTCGTGTGACCCAGGTTCGATCCTCAGCACCACATACAAACAAAGATGTTTTGTCCGCCAAAAACTAAAACATAAATATTAAAATTCTCTCTTTCTCTTTAAAAAAACACGCCCACCAATCCACATAATTATTAACTACAAATATACTGAAGGATACGTTGCTTTTTAAATGTGTTCTCTGCTTTCTCTTACTTACAAGGATGCTCTTAAAGCTACCTGGAAAACTGTTCTGTTTCTCTACCACCATCCTTTTTTGCTGGCCTAAGTCCTACTCCTCTCCAGATTGAGGTTAGGAGTCACTTCATCCAAAGGCTCATTTCAGACTCTACATTAGCACAATCTTCTCCAAATGTGCTCTCAGGACTCCCAAACTTGGCTTACTTGATGGCACTTATTTTATGGTACCTACCTCTTTATCTTATCTCTTATCTCTCCCTCTTTCTCTTAGATGCTGGGGCTTGAACCCAGGCCCGCATGCATGCTAAGCACGTGCTCTATCACTGAGCTATACCTCCCCAGCCCTTTGCCTTTCTGTCTCTCTCTAGATAACAGTTATCTAAGGATAGGATAATGTCTTCTTTACCATGGAATCTCAAGGACCCCCATGTGATATCTGGCATATCATAGGTATGCAACAAATTCCTACTGAATGAATTAATGTACTTCTTATTTACATTGCGGTAATGCCAAAGTCATAAGAAAGGTTAGTATACTTTATGGGCCCTGCCTATAGTATATTTCATATAAGAATGTAGCAAGAAGATAAGTACAGAGTAAAAGATTATAAGTAAAAGATTATATGTACAGAGTAAAAAATCATACAGAGTATGATTAACTGGGAGAATAAATGGCAAGAAGTTTAGAGAGGAGAAAAAGTGTTTCATGGAATGATTGGAGATGACCAAATGAAGACCTTGAAGCTTCATATTTCCTCTTTAGTATTTAAACAATTCTAGGCAAAGGACATTTTTGCCCCTGGGCAAGGCACTGAATGATTTATTTAGTATCACTCTTTTCCCAAACAAGAATGACCATAACAAAGAGAATTTTGGCAGATTGCCTTATGACCTTCATTTGCAACAAGTCCAAAGCTTGTGCTTTCTATTGATTACTATTGTTTAGCATTCAGTTCATATCTGATCACAAAATTAATATAGGCAGACATGAGATTTCCATTTTTAGAAACTGCATAGTAGCTTTATTGCAGCAGGTGGATGACAGAGTTCCTCCACAAGCTACTTTGGGAATTTTTGTACTTGAAAAACATGAAACAGGGCTTGCTTTTAAAGACATTTAAACACATACAATTTTATTCAGATCTTATATGCTTACACAGTGATTTTTAAGAATCAGATATTTTCATGTATAGAATCAAGACATGTCTAAATATGTCTCTTAGAATATTGTTCTGGTCAGCTTTTTCAATGCTGTGACCAAAAGACTGACAAGAACAATATAGAGGAAAAAATAGTTTATTTTGGCTCATGGTTTTAGAGGTCCAGTCTGTGATTGGCTGACTTTATAGCTCTGGGCCCAAAGTAAAACAGAACATTTTAGTGAAAGGACATGGCAGAGAAAGGCAACAAATAGGAAGCAGAGACAGACAGCTCTGTTCACCAGGGACAAAATATGAACCCCTAAAGCACACCCCCAGTAACCTATATCCACTAGTTGCACATTACCTGTCTATAGTTACTGCCCAGTTAATTTATATCAGCTCCCATAACCTAATCATTTCACCTTTCAACATTCTTGAATTGTTGCACATATGATTTTTTGGGGGGACACTGGATATTAAAACCATAACAAATGTTGACCTGGGACTTTTATCAGAAAGTGGTTATTAAGTTGGTGAGTGTGTAACTAAGTGGTATAGCACATACTTAGCATGTATATGGCCCATGTCAGCACTGTAAAATCCAAAAGTTATTAACATAATCTCCCAAAGGGCTGAGAATGTAGCTTAATAGCAGAGTGCTTGCCTAGCATGCACAAGGCACTGGGTTCAACTGCAGTACTAAAAACAAACAAAACTCTAGCAAAGAACTAAGTTTCCCATATGTAAGAAGCTATTTTTGTTTTGCTATTATTACTACAGATAACCATCAGACAACAGTATCACTTCTGATCATATATTTGATTTATTTTCATAAAAAAAACTTTGTATGCCTAACATATATTGCTACAGATAACATTCTTATACCTGAAAAGAGGGTACTTAGAAAAATTAAGACTCCAAATAAATGTGTCAGGGAAAAAAAGTAAATTGTTGTACACAGACCAGAACAACTAACTGTAAATATAGCAATCCTTACAGACTAGAAAGCCCTTCTGAAAGTGATATATTTTGCGGGATTGCAGTAAGGAGGGTTATGAATGTTTGTGGGAGGCAGTTCTGAGCAGAAAAGTCAATAAAAAACAAGCACTGGAGTTTGGGAGTGGGCGAGGTCGACAAAGGATGCAGTCAGAAGATGGCCTTGGGCAGAATAGAGATTGGGCCTTGTGTAGGAGGGCAGAGGGTCAGAAATATATGCAGATGCCAAGTGAATCAATTCTGTATGAAGTAGGGGGATGCTGACACAAATAAGAAAAAAGATGCGGGACAAAATAAGAATGTATCAAAACAAGGGTGAAATTATTAAAGCAGGTGATCTGTGGCAAAGGAAGAAGGGTCAGAGGTGAGCAGTGGGAATAAGGTAGGGAATATGCACAAAAAGGACATTTATTTTGTAAGACTGATGCTGTATATTATTTATTTACAGAACAGAGACTTATTATCTATTTAAATATACATAATTCTTTAGAGAATAGCGATAGGGGTTCAAGAAGAGCAGACAAATAATTAATATTAAGGAAAACAATCACAAAGTGTGAAAATAAGAAACACAAATATTTTTCAGTGCCATTGATATATTGGCTGAGATTTAGGAGCAATAACAAATCAAAACAAATTACTTCAAGGAAAAAATAATCTTATTTTGGTGGATACAGGAAATATGGTATGATATGCCCTGTGAAAATTTATCTGTCTGTGGTACAGGAGATCAAATTTAGGGACTCACATATGCATGTACTCCACCACTAAGCTATACCCCTAACCCTGCCACTTAGTAATTCTGTAATGCAAATAAATAAATAGGCACACACACATATATAATGTATTAATTGATTTGAAATTATTAAAAGTATAACCATCTCGTATCAGTATATATCCAGATTTAAAAAATACAGCTCAAGACTGGGTCTGTAGCTCAGCGTAGGATGCATGCTTAGCATGGATAAGTCCTTGATTTAGATCCCAGAACCAAAATTGTGTGTGTGTGTGTGTGTGTGTGTAACAGATATAAAGCATGAAAATACCGAATATACTTTGGCATCAAAATTAAAAAGAGCTCATTTAGTTAACTGATGTCCTCCTATAAGCTACAGCATATGAGCAATCCCCATAGTCTGTATTGAAGGATCATATGCAGATCATTTATATTCAAAATGTCAAATGAAGCTACCTGAGTTGTTAAGGAGAGAAGCAAATATTAGCTTCTTTCTTCAATTTATTTGCTTATGAGAAATGAGGCTTAAAATATTGAACAGGTTTGTAGTTGTAGCATGGTAGCATGCTTTATAAGGAAGTTAGTTTAAGAGCCTAAAGAACTGAAAAAAAAAAAAACATACCAATTGGCAACAGACAGAAGTATTTTTTCCACAAAAAGAGTATATTGTTATTTACAAAAGAGGTACCTGGGATTTTGTTTTCCTTCAGTGCTGTAAAAGTTCATATTCAATCAATAGTGTTTAACTGTCATTTTCAGGGGTTTTATTGTACTGATGGCTTGGACAAAATTTACAACTGTTCAAATCAGACAAAATTTAAAATTATTGTGATTTCTTGAATCACCTTTGGAATAGAACTGTGTTTAAATCTCTTTAGTTACCTCTTCTTGCGGTAGCTTAACAGTTGCTATCTTTGTGGCACAGAAGCAGATGATGAAGCAAATTCATGGTTAATGACCTTATTCAAGGTCAGTAAGTAAATCAGTTTCAGTCCTAGGGCTAGACTTCTAACCACAGAGTCATTATGTGCAGGCTGTCTCCTGAGCTGGTGTTGCCATTAATTGACCCTTTAAACTTGGAGTTTCAAATCTGGTTTAAAATTTTAATGTAATGAAAGTATAAAAATAGGATCTAACACACACACACACACACACACACACACACACACTTTATCTATTTTGCAGCATTGTTTAGTGCTGAGTAAAATCTGGAAAGCTTCAGATTGATACAAATCCAGGTTGTAGAAATGTGTTTGACCAACAGAATATTGGAGTGTTGAAAACTTTGGTTTAAAATTAGTTGTCAACATTTAGAAGTTAGGAGTTTCACATAGCTGGTTCTCTGGCTTCTTTTAAAAATTTTAAAGGACTTGGAGAAACTGCTCTAACTCCCCAAACTGTAAAAATTCCCTGGAGCACAGGCTGGGGGTATAACTCAGTGGTAGTATACCACTACCCCAAATGAATAATATAAAATAAAATACCCCTGAGTCTGGGTAGCAGAGCCCTCTTTCAGTGGGCATAGTTGATCATTGTTTGCACAGGGCTTCTTTATCATTTATATTAAGTGCCTTGCCTCTATAAGCAAATGAGTGGAGGGATCTAGTCATGTTACCAAATTAGAATTTCCCATAGTTTTCAAGACATTTTTGGGTTTGTCATTTAAAGCCTTTACAACTTATCTATTTTATCTTTCTCTATGTCCTACCATCATCTTCCAGTTTCCATTGCAAACCAGGAAACTTTCCCTTTATTTTAATACACCATTTCCTCTTCAAAATACTCATTGTGTCCCTGATATTCATGATTTCATGTGTACTCCCAATTTCCCTTGCTTAAAAGGGCCTTCTTGGGACTGGGAGTGTAGCTCATTGGTAGAGTATGTGATCAGCATGCTCAGACTCCTGGGTTCCATCTACAGTATTACCAGGAAAAAACAAAGACTGGGGTTCAGCTCAATGGTAGAATACATGTCTAGAATGTGTAAGGTACTGGGTTCAATGCCGAGCACTGAGGTTAAAAAAAAAAAAAAAGCCTTCCCCAGAATTATTCCTCAGGGCAAATCAGCTCCAATATTACTTTGAGTAAAGACTTCCCAAATTATACCCACCTTCATCCTATTCTCACTTTTTCAACTTTGATCTTTTATCACAGCACCTAGCAACTTGTTTTATGGTAGTTTGGATACTTATTTACCCCTTGCCCTGTGTTATTTCTATCTTTTACCTCAGGATCTGAATGTCTTCTCTACCTTCTGCTCCATTTGACTTTTGATAGGGTAACCTTACTTTTTTAGTTTTTTCCTCCTCCTCAAGATCCTCCCCCTTCTTTCTCCCTGTTAACACAAGTACTATTGCTAGGCTGGCACCATGGCCCAACCAGCTCAACCTACCAAAAAAGAAGAATTAGGACATGTTTATCTGAGTTGTTGATTCAGGAGCCCTGACACATATCTTTGGAAACATGAATATATTTGTTATAATGCACCAATTCCTAACCATGGGAAGCATGGCATAGAGAAAAGAAATACAGATGCCTGGTATCTAGTGTTCAATTATTGTCTATCTTATGCAAAGTTGACCCTTTGCATCTGTGGGTTTCACATTTGTGCATTCAACCAACTTTGGATCAAAAATATTCAGGAAAAAACTGCATCTACGTTGAATAGGTGCAGATTTTTTCCTTATAATTATCCCATAAACAATACAGGATAACAATTATTTATGTAGTATTTACACGGCATTAGGCATTATAAGTAATTTAAAGATGATTTAGAGTATATGAGAGGATTATATGCCAATATAATTATATGCAAATACATCATTTAAAAAATAAGTCTGCAGATATTTATATGAGTAGTTTATATGCAAATGCATCATTTTAAAAATAAATCTGAAGATATTTGTGTCTAAGGAGTTATAGATCAAGTACCATAGAAAATCAAGGGAAAACTATAGTTAGGTTGAAATGCTTGAATGCTGTTCATAGATACTATAAGATTCTGTTTTTTCTTTGTATTCTTCAAAACCAACAGTTTGCATGAAACCCAACAAGTTACCTTGCTTAATTTTATTTTGTTTTTAATGAACATATGAAGCCCAAAATTTATGCAGAGACCTGAAAGCATGGTGTTTTCATTTTCTTACTTGTTTGTAGGAGGAAAGTTGTGGTCAAGACCATTGACAATGCAGCAGAATTTCATGCTAGGTGTAGTCAAGGAACACCCTGGATTTATCTGAAACAGTTTAAACGGCTTGTTATACAACAGGTTCCTTCTTGAAGACAGGGGTACTTGCTTGAAGGAAATATAGTTTTTTTTTTTCATTGTTGGGAATGGAACTCAGGGCCTCCCATATGCTAAGCAAGTTCTCTACTATTGAGCTACACCTCCAGTCCCTAGGCTATTTTACTTTTGGGGGGGGGGTAGTGGGTACCAGGGATTGAATTTAAGGGCACCTGACCACTGAGCCACATTCCCAGCCCTATTTTTTTAATGTGTTCTACTTATTTGTACATGACAGCAGAATGCATTTCAATTCATTGTACACAAATGGAGTGCAACATGTCAATTCTCTGGTTGTACACAGTATAGAGATGCACCATTCGTGCAATCATACATGTACCTAGGGTAATGATGTCCATCTCATTCCACCATCTTTCCTACTACCATAACCTCTCCTCACACCCCCCTTTTGCTCAATCCAAAGTTCTTCCACTCTTCCCATGCCCCCCTCATCATAGATCAGCATCCCTTAATCAGAGAAAACATCCACTCTGTCCTATTTTGTATTTTATTTAGAGACAGGGTCTCACTGAGTTGCTTAGTGCCTCACTTTTGCTGAGGCTGGCTTTGAACCTGCGATCCTCCTGACTCAGCCTCCCAAGTCACTGGGATTATAGGTGTGCACCATTGCACCTGGCTCCCAAAGCTGTTTTTGATTCCTGATTTTCTACAATGTGAGCGTAGATAATTGAAATAGTGTAGTACAGTTGCTACTACCAGGTAGCAGAAATTTAAATTAAAATTCTAATTTCAAAAAAGACACAAATTTCTTGCTTAAAACTCATCAAAATTGCTTCTGAGAAATATCATAATGTGTCCCTGCTCTTAGCCTTACTCACAAATAAATATATAAATCAAAATGAAGTGTTCTGGGGCTGGGTTTGTGGCTCAGAGGTAGAGCATTCACCTAGCATGCATGAGGCACTGGGTTCTATCTTCAGCACCAATAAAAATAAAATAGAAATATTGTGTCCACCTATAACTAAAAAATAAATATAAAAAAATGAAGTGTTCTGGTTTCTAGTTAAGTCCTGGCTTTAAATTTTTTAAAATATTTTTATTCATTGTTGATAGATCTTTATTTAATTTATTTATTTATATGAGGTGCTAAGAATTGAACCCAGTGCCTCACACATACTAGTGCTCTACCACTGGGCCACAACCCCAGCCTGGCTTTAAATATTTATGAAGCAGACTATGGGAAATTGATACATGAAGTCCTGGTTAGTGGGCCTAGTTGTAACACAACCCAAAACACTTCAGATGTAAGCCTGGCATGTAAGAAAGAAAAGCGTGGTTGGGTAAGGAGCTCAGTGATAGAGCATTTGCCTAGCATTCATGAAGCCCTGGGTCCCTAGCACCAAACAAACAACAGCTTGCAAAGCAAAAACAAAACCCCAAAGACCAAAAAATAAAACAAACACCCTCCTTCTGTGCACCCACTTCTCAATTTCAAGGAACTGATACACTGTATCACATACTGTCCATTTTATGATTTTTTTTTTTTTTTTTTAGCAGTGCTGGGATGAAATTTAGGGCTTTATGCATGGTACACAAGTGTTCTGTTACTAAGCTGTGCCTCCTTGCCAGAAGTATGTATTTTGTATAGTAAGACAACATAAAAACTCCATAGAGAATCAGTAATGGACCATCCTCCCTCCTGTTACTACTTGTAATAGGCATTAGAAAGATACTATTTAGGGACAGAGGATTTCGAATGTTATAAGGCAAGAAACAGTATAACAATAAAGCAGACCATTATTCTTTCCCTTTACTTTCCCTCAAAACCAGAAGAAGTTGCTACCCATTTTATGAGTCCATTTATATAAAATGTGCAGATATCCACATCCATGCAGCAGAAGACAGGTTAGAGGTTGCAGAGGCTTGGATAGGTTGGGGGGAAATGGGGTGTGACTGCAAATATGTACATATTTCCTTTAGGGTTATGAAAAAAAAAATCTTAAAGTTCATTGTGGTAATGAAAAACACACTGAGGCGCGGCGGCGGGGGCCGGAGGCTGGGAGGGGGGGCGCGAGGTTGTCTTCGCGGACACACCGGCTGAACTGCTCCTACCGCTGCCGGCCATTCTAGGGCCTGGCGGGTGAATCTGCGCGGGCCCCACTGCCGCCCTCCCGGCTGTAGGTGTACCTGGTCACCATGAAGCTGCCGAGCCCAGCCCTCCTCAGCTGCTTCCTACTGACCCTGCTGAACATATGGAGAGCTGCTCCCGAGGCCCACGCCTCATCCATGGACATGCAGGCAGTCAGCGCCACCTCTTTCCTGGAGAACCTCATGCATCGCTACGGTGAGGGTGGCAGCCTCACCCTGCAGCAGCTGAAGAAGCTGCTCATCCACCTGAATGTGGGAGTAGACCGGAATAACGCCACACAGCCTGGCCAGGGTCACAGGAACCTCTCCAAGTGCTTTAGTTCTGGAGACTTCTTTGCTGCTCACAATTTCAGCGAGGAGTCTCGGATCAGGAGGAGTGAGCTCCAGGAGTTCTGCCCCACCATTCTCCAGCAGTTGGATTCTGGGGCCTGTACAGTCTGAGAACCAAGAGAATGAAGAGAACGAGCAGACCGAGGAGGGGAAGCCGAGTGCCATCGAAGTGTGGGGATACGGTCTCCTCCGTGTCTCCCTCTGCTGCCTCATGGGGGCCAGCGTGGTGCCCTTCATGAAGAAGACCTTTTACAAGCGGCTGCTGCTCTACTTCATAGCTCTGGCGATTGAAACCCTCTACTCCAACGCCCTCTTCCAGCTCATCCCTGAGGCTTTTGGCTTCAATCCTCTGGAAGATTATTATGTCCCCAAGTCTGCAATGGTGTTTGGGGGCTTCTACCTTTTCTTTTTCACAGAGAAGATCTTAAAGATGCTTCTTAAGCAGAAAAATGAGCATCATCACGGACATAACCATTTTGCCTCGGAGACACTTCCTTCCAAGAAGGACCAGGAGGAGGGTGTGAAAGAGAAGCTGCAGAATGGGGATCTGGACCACATGATTCCTCAGCACTGCAACAGCGAGCCCCATGGCAAGGCCCTGGATATGGACAGGAAGGTCATCGTGGGCTCACTCTCCGTGCAGGACCTCCAGGCTTCACAAAGTGCCTGTTACTGGCTGAAGGGTGTCCGCTACTCTGACATCGGCACCCTGGCCTGGATGATCACCCTGAGTGACGGCCTCCACAACTTCATCGACGGCCTGGCCATAGGTGCCTCCTTCACTGTGTCTGCTTTCCAAGGCAGCAGCACGTCGGTGGTCATCCTCTGTGAGGAGTTCCCACACGAGCTGGGAGACTTTGTCATCCTGCTCAATGCTGGGATGAGTATCCAGCAAGCTCTGTTCTTCAACTTCCTTTCTGCCTGCTGCTGCTATGTGGGTCTGGCCTTTGGCATCCTGGCCGGCAGCCACTTCTGGGCCAACTGGATTTTTGCACTGGCTGGAGGAATGTTCTTATATATTGCTCTAGCTGACATGTTTCCTGAGATGAATGAGGTCTGCCAGGAGGATGAAAGGAAGGGCAGCATCTTGATCCCCTTTGTCATTCAGAACCTGGGCCTCTTGACCGGCTTCACCATCATGCTGCTCCTCACTATGTACTCAGGGCAGATCCAGATCGGATAGGGCCCTGCCAAGAGCCAGTGGGACTGCAGGTCGGGTTCTGGCCACAGGACGCGGCCTCCACAAACCTCCATGGAGGAGGCAATTGGATTAAACTGATAACAGCCCGTCTGCCTGCTCCAGATATCAACTGTATTTAAAGTGCTCTGTTCTAGGAAGAAGCTGCCCTGGTGACGTTTTCCAGGTAGTGCCTCAACCCTCCCTGCCCCCTTCTTCACGGTGGCTCTGGAACCTGAATGCTGTGTACAAGACAAGACTCCCTTTCCTCTCCACTCACTCTGGACTCTTTCTCTTGGAAGCAGCACTGAGAGATTTTCAGTCTTTTACCCTGCAATGTAAAAATAGAGCTCGTGGTCATAACTTGGTTAGAAATATTAGGAGATGAAGAAAAAAGAAGAAAGAAAGAATCATCAGGAGGTGAATCTATACTTTGGGGCCTGTGGCCTGTGAAGCGGGTTCTTCTTTTCTTACAGAGAAGGGACAGGAGACAAGGGACCCCCACCCCCACCCCAGTCTGTTGAGTTGCCTATTCTCTCAAAGAGAACTTAAGGTCAGCAGGTGAGTAGTGCAGGAGAGAGGCAAGGACCATCCTGAGTGTGATAGGAAGCAGCCAGTGATAGATCTCCTCTCGTGATCCCCGCTTGTTCTCCTGGGACGTCGGGTGTCGGTTTGTGCAGCTCCTGTGTCCTGGCTGCCCAACTGAGCCTCCGTGAAGGTTCGGTTACCTGGACCTTCTCTTGCGGCTTAATGCTAACAGAATGGAGGAGCAGAAGATCTGCGAGAAAACAAATTATTTTTGCTGTGATTTCCACCTCCCTTTCCCAGCTCCCTTCTAAGAGACTGTTCAGATCCCTCCCTAGAAGCACATTGTGAGTGCAGTCAAGATGTGGGGGTTGGAGGGGAGACTGCGCACTCACCTCCCCTGGTCATGACTGGTGCAGTGTGGCAAGCCGACCTGTAGAATTAGAGTGCAGTAGTTTATGCTTTACCATGACAAGGGTAGTCAGAAATGGAATGAGTGCAGGCGAAATTTATGACTTAGTAATTACATAAATAAAAGTTTGAGTACCGGGGAACACTGGACTATAAGGTCAAAAACTTGGGGCATGGCCGAAGGTATTGCTGCGGGTGGAATTTGAGTGGCACTGTCTTGGTTACTGCTTCCTCCCTGGCCCCAGACATCAGAAGTAGAATCCTGTCAGTATAAATTCCTCTAATTCTCTCCAGAACATGGATTGATGAACTTGGCTTTAACACTATGGGCCAGCCTCAGGCACTGTGGAGCCCCCTCCTCAGAACTCTGGCTTCAAGGGGAGCTAATCTCCAGGTTCACTAGGTGAATTGATTGATTATTATCATATTGATAATGTGAGATTCGTTAGCCACTTTGGGGAGCCAGTCTCTCCAGAAGCCTTTTTAGTGGTGCCACAGCTGCAGCCCAGAGGCTGTGTTCACATGACGACAGGAGTGCTGGTTCATTGCCATCGCCTGAGTGTTTCTTTTTTTTTTTTTATTGTTGGCTGTTCAAAACATTACATAGTTCTTGATATATCATATTTCACACTTTGATTCAAGTGGGTTATGAGCTCCCATTTTTACCCCATATACAGATTGCAGAATCACATCAGTTACACATCCATTGATTTACATATTGCCATACTAGTGTCTGTTGTGTTCTGCTGCCTTTCCTATCCTCTACTATCCCCC